>NW_012106731.1:939061-972145 GCF_000951045.1 Mandrillus leucophaeus
TTGTCGAGGATGGATCAGCAGGGCCACCATATTTAACTTGAGTGGGCTTAAGGATCCCTTGAGATTGCTGGAAGTTTAGATTCCCAGGCCTTTCATCACAGTATATTGACGTTATATGATTCAGTATGTATGAGGTTAGCCCAGAAATCTACACTGTATTTAATATTAGTTCAATTTAATGCATAAATACTTTTTTAAAAAATAAGCAAACAGGGCTGGGCGCGATGGCTCACACCTGTAATCCCAGCACTTTGGGAGGCTGAGGTGGGTGGATCACGTTGTCAGGAGTTCGAGACCAGCCTGGCTAACATGGTGAAACCCCATCTCTACTAGAAATACAAAACTTGGCGGGGGGGGTTGGCGGGCGTCTGTAATCCCAGCTACTCAGGAGGCTGAGGCGGGAGAATCGCTTAAACCCAAGAGGCGGAGGCTGCAGTGAGCCGAGATTGCACCACTACAAAATCCAGCCTGGGCAACAGAGCGAGACTTAGTCTCAAATAAATAAATAAATAAAATAGAAATAAGCAAACAGTGCAAGATAATAAATAATAAAGTGTAAGGATCCACACATTCACCCTGTGGGATCTGAGTCACATTTTACCTGCACAACGGCAGAGTAAACTCAGACACTGCCTCTACTTCTGCTCTTGTCCTCCCTCATAAGTATATGACTAAATAGGACCAGGTTCACCAAGTGGAATAATACTGCTCTGGTCCTGTCTCCTCACCATGGCTCCTTGTAGCTATAGAGAACAGAAGCACCTGGGGAATGAGTCAGAAGTTATGCAGGCGCCTATACAATCTGTCATGTGGTTTCCATATTATTGTAAAAGTTGATCCTAAGCTTTAGCTGTTCTGCTAAGCTGTGTCTCTCCCTCTAGTTTGCAACATGAAAGGCCAGGAGACATCTCATTCCTTTGATACCCAGTGTTCCAGGAAACTTTAAAGTACAGATTTCTCCCACATCTTACCAAATTGGCTGTGTCTCCCAAGGAGTTATATGCAGGCTAACAAAGCAAGCAGTGCCAAGAGCATCCCCCATGTGGTCAGCCACACAGACAAGCATAATCGTAAGCTCTGCCCAGCCTCTGAGCCTGTCAGCTACTTTGAGTTACTGTGCGATGCTCAAAAGTACTACCAGCATCTTCTCCAGACATGTTTAGCAGGGACAGGCACAGAACTTTAGAAGGAAAACGTTCGCTGCTGTGTAGGGCGATTCTGAGTTTTGGAGTAGTGCTGATTCAGTGATTGATTTCCTTCTGGAAAGGAAGAAGGCCAATACTTTAAACTGCCAAAGTATCATTCATGCCTCGTCCTCGATGTTTGGCAGGTTTAAACATCAAATACTTCATTACCGAAGTAATTGAAAAATGCCAATTGCCTTGAGCTAGAGAACACTTGGAGGGACCAATATCACATGCTAATATTACAGTGACTTTTAGGGATAATCATGGTTAAGTATTTGTTATTTATGTATTTCTGTTGCTAGGAAGTTTAGCTGAAGTGCTATAAGTTGCTAATTTTGTTTCTGATACCTACTGAAGGCCACGTTCAGCCATATGTTCATGTGTGTGCTGTGTGCCTTGGTTTATTTCCTTTAGTGTTTTATGTATGAACCCAACTAAATAGTTCTGCATGTAGCATTTTTGCAGATTCTATTTATCATCAACAGCAAAAACTTTTCTCCCTGGATGGCCTAAATACAGAAAAACAACATTACCTCTGAGTGGATAGGAATAGAGATTTTCTCAGGGATAGTGGACATTATTACTAGCCAATAATAATGATTCAAGTTATTTTTGTATTTGAATTTGAGCTGTGTTTGTATTTGTGTTGTACCTGATCATTTATTTTTTACTCATTATTATTTTTCTTTGAGATGGAATCTCGCTGTCACCAGGCTGGAGTGCCGTGGTGCAATCTCGGCTCACTGCAATCTCTGCCTCCTGGGTTCAAGCGATTCTCCTGCCTCCGCCTCCCGAGTAGCTGGGCCTACAGACGCACACCACCATGCCCAGTTAATTTTTTTATTTTTAGCGGAGATGGGGTTTCGCTATGTTGGCCAAGATGGTCTCAATCTCTTGACCTGGTGATCTGCCTGCCTCGGACTTCCAAAGTGCTGGGATTATAGGAGTGAGCCACCGCGCCCGGCTGTACCTGATCATTTACTAAGAACTTTTCTGGTTTTTTTTCTCACATTTAATCTTCACTGGGAACTTGTGCAGTAGGTATTAAAGTCATTTCATTTCCAGATGAAAACAGTGTGGAATTACAGTACAAGGATGGTAAAAGATTAAATAATATTGTCCATCAAATATGGACAACAACTGGGATTTCAGTGCAGGTCTGTCTGACTCCAAGTCCAGTGTTCTTCCAGTTCTTCTTATGTTTAAATTCTCCTGAAATTCAACAAATTAGTTAGTGGCATGGTTGCCCCTGCTGGGCCACAGTAATTGGAATATTAATGGAACCACATGGCCAGCTCCCTGCACTTGTAGCAAGGCCTGTCCAGGTATATCTGGAGCCAGTTTCCAAATTCAAAGGGATGTCATGAGATGTTTTAATCGCTATTTTCTCCTTCCTCTTTGATGTCTTCTTGTTGGCAATGGTATAGCCATTTGTTACGCACCCAATTAAGTCAGCAATCTTGTAGTCTTTTGTAGAATGTGGAAACTTCTCGTTTTATGCCTTGTGACTCTGCTTCATGGAACCGACAAGAGAGATGGCGGAAAAGGTTACAGTCACTCCATTTCTCTATTATCGTCTTCTGCTGAGAGCTCATCACTAATTTTGGTGTCAGAGCAACAGTCATTCTGAGGCCTTATGAAAGCCTACATACTCCCCAGCAACGCAGACAGCCCCCCTGACCTTTGCGGCTGCAGATAATGGCCAAGGCTGTGGCAAAGTGACCTTTAGGCCAAGAGTGGGTGGCAGCACTTTCTTTTCTGTGACATTCATTTTGCTTTGCCTCTGTTTGTATTTTTAATTGGAAGCATGTACCGTGTGAATCTGCGTGGTTCTCCCCCTCCGCCCTGAACTCTGAGCAGAGAGACTGTGTCTGGCTGGCTCTCGTTATAAAGGAATGCTCTCAATGCCAAGCTAGGGGTCATTACTAATTGCCACGGCGACAGACACAAAGGATATTACCGGCAGTCTTTCAGGGGGAGATGCTATCAGCAGAAGAGGGCCTTTGTCCCACCTGGACCAGCCCATGTTTCCTTCTCATATTCATTTTACTCCCATGATCCCATGAGATGAATCAGGCACTTGAATTTTTTTTTTTTTTCCCGAATGACATTATTTATTGCACCAGAAATCTTGTCATCCAAGAGGAACCACAGCCATTTAGGCCATCTCTTCAAGCTCCATCTCCAGTCCTTGTCCTTGATGATACTGTTTGCTGCAGACTCACCCCGCATCCTTCATTTCCCTTCCAGGCTGCAGACAGCTTGAGCCTATTCTAAAGGTCTCATTATTTATTCTGTTTAGTTCTTTATTATTTGCTAACTATCAAATATTCCCAAGTTGCTTTCTGTATGTTCATCTTGTTTCCTCAGGTAGCTTTTTTTCACTACTTATCAAAGCGACGCTGAGTATGAAAATTTCATAAGCACCTACTGTGTGCCAGGAGCTAAGCTAGGTATTTTATGTACATAGTTTCATTTAATCCTTACAACAAACCTGCAACTTAGGAGTTCTTATCCTCACTTTATAGACATGGGACTGGAGCTTACAGGCACCGTGAACATTACAAACTTGCCAAGCGTCACACATGTCTGTGCAGCTGGCGCATACCAAGGCAGGATGCCAACCACTGGACATGGGTTGTGGAAAGGTGGGAAGAGGCTCAAAGCATGTATGATGTTAGCCCCTATAAGCCTCCAAACATGGACTCACCCACCCCACTGTGCCAGACACGTCGTTCGTATTCGGTAAGGACACCCATGATGGTGTCCTTAAACATGATGCTCTTTTGGCTGAATCACAGAGGGACAGGCCCTGCACTGAGGTTCAAACATTGGTGTGCCATCGGGGCAGGGATCCCTCTGATGGGGCCTGTCAGGGATTGTGAGATTGGAAAAAGTCACACTAGTGTTGCTCGTTTCCCAGCTCACTCAGTAAATACTTTATGTGGGCACACGTGGGTACCTGGGAGACTTAGTGGGGAACATGGCCTGGGAATCCTGCCCTTTAGGGAGCTGAGACATTATCAGCACACACTTCCTCCTTCCTCAGAACCATCCGGTGATCCGGAAGAAAAGTTCTCAGAACTTACATCATTGGTAGAGTAAGCTTTTTGACAAAAGCTGGAGGAAGAAAACCATTGTGGAAAAAAAAAAATCTCTCTCTCAACCACTCATACACACACACACACACACACACACACAGCCATAAACCAAAGCCACAGAATGATCTTTAAGAAAGGACAATTTATGGTAAATGCCAACATTTACATGGCAAAAGGAAGCAAGCGTCATACCTCCTTCCCCTATTCAAAATTGCTTTTTATTTTCAGCAAACTCAGAGTAGGAGATAGCAGGTTTTCTCCTACTTCGAGTGGTATGATTTGGATAGCCTGGGACGTAGAACACCCCAGCAGCCTGGGACCTCACAGAATGGGGAGGCCCATTCTCCAGGCACCTGGCTGCCAACACGTGCAACCCAGTTGAGGACTTTCACGCTCACACCCAGGGGCCCTAATGTGTCAGAGAAATGGAACAGTTTTGCCTTCTTCTTGCACAGGAGGAACTGCATCTCCAAGGCAGCAGGATCCACATGTAAGATTGTGGAAGGGGCCAAGAAGGTGCTGTCATCTTAGAAGAAAATTGTGCTTTTATGTTCTGCCGTCTTTTGAAATCCAGCTCCTGCTCGTAAATCGCTGTGTAGCCATGTCAAGGATTATGGAGGGTTTTTCTATGTATGTGTGTATATGTACATTGTTGCTCCTGATGACTCAAGCAGTGGTGCTAGCAGGGAAGCTTGGTCCACCTCGCAAAGCGCTTAACAAGAGTCCTGACAACAGCAATATGTTACCACTTTTGTTTGTACTGCATCTTCACACCCACTCACTCAGTAACAGACTGAATGAAATGTGCTCCGGTGCTTTGTGTGGGAGAAAAAGAATGAAAATAATGGCCATTCAGGCAAAATAAGGCTTTTTGGTGCTTTTCAGAAGGCAGTCTTGTTTTCATTGTTGTCCCTGTGTTCACATAATGGCCTTATCCTTGTCTTTCATTGAAACACGCCCAAAGCAAGGAAAACATTTCACCCTGAACACAGAAGAATGCAGGCTCTTAAAGTGAGCAGCAGGGAAGATATGGGCTGGGAGGATGCTGGACCAGGTGTCTACAGGGCTCCCTGCTCAGAACAAGTTGATGGGCAGGTGACTATGGATGGGAAAGGGGCTTGCTGGAAACCAGCTCTGCTCTATCTGGCAAGGCCTTAATAAGGGGAAAACATGATCATCACCATCATTGTGCACATGCACTGGGCACTTACCATGCACCAGGCACGGGACAGGGTGTCTCTTAGGCGTCATATAATCTGTTCCAAACCCTCTCAGGAGGATATCATTATTATCCCCATTTTAGAAATGAGGAACCCAAAATCTAGAGAGGTTAAGTAACCTCCTCAGGAGTCATGTGGAGTCAAGATTTGAATCAGGTACCATCTGACCCCCCACTTAAACATCACACCAGCATCTTAAACACTACTTTAAGATCCTCAGAATCAAACCTCCCATGCTTCCAAATTAGAGGGTCGTGGATGAGGAGGGGAATTTCAGGGAGCGATACTTTGAGAACTATTCCAAAGAGGGTTGTTCTAAGTTCCCTTTCTGGCTCATCTTTAGGATAGAGGAGCTGCATGTTATATTGACCCTAAACATGTGAGAGGCAGGATGAGGGAAGGCGTCAGCCTGGATTCAGATCTGGATGTCCTGGGACCAACTCCATGAACACACACTGTCCATTCTCCTCCCTGGGATTTGACAGCCTGTGCTTTAGCTATACCCCCATGCTTGTTAAAATGACCACAGGGATGGAAAACTATCTATGGTTTCCCTGCTCCTGCATCTTTCCAGGGAGCTCTCTTCATGAGGACGTCTCATTAGCTGCTCATTTCTGTTTCTCTCAATGACAGGAAACCCACTGGAGCCACAAGGGCCTTTGAGACATACCTCACTAGCCCTAAAGAGATTCTTCCCTTTGTGTGCAAGATGCCTCCTCCTCTATCCTCAGGCCATCCACATCCCACCAACCCTGATAGGTCCAGTTGAAATCCCACCTCCTCAACAAGACCATCCTTGTGTACATGTTTCTTCCCGGCTCCACGTTCACAGACATCACAATGGGAGCTTGAAATCAATCACTGTAGGGATATTTACACCACAGAAATTGGCAAACATTGCAAATCAGATTCTTGTTTTTGCTGTTGTTTTGTAAGCTGGTTTATCAGCACGTCACTGCTCATACCTAATGCCCCACCACTCGTTTGGCCCCAACAATTAAAACCGTACTTTGGCCGTGTTTTATGATGTGCCCATGCTTGTCTCTCAGTGGAGACTGTAGGAGGATCATCAAATTATTTGTACCTCCACAGCATCATCATGGTACCTCGTAAAGAGCAAGTATTGTCCCGTGTCTCTGTCTGTCAGTGTTGTCCATTTCATCTATTAGTATTTGGGGTGTACTTTTTCCCTAAAAGTTTTCAGATGATATCCAATTGGCTACAAGTGAATGTTTCAAAGAGCTAATTGTCTGTCATTCCTTTCTTCATTCATTCTACCATTTATTTATTACACCAGTGAGCATTTGCTATGTGTCAGGCATTAGTTCAAAGGCAAGAGTACTGAAAGGTAATTAAAACATAGGAGGTCTCCGCCCTAGGGTAGCTCACCTTCTAGTCAGGAGAGACAGAAAATAAACAAGTAAACAAATCCACAAAATTAGAAACTGTCTGATAGCAGCGAAGGATACAAAAAGAAGAACCCAGGAGGATGGAATAGAGGAGCTGGGGCATGGGTGGGGCATAGTCTCAGGTTGGGAGGTATATTGATTTCCTATTGCTGCCATAACAAATAACTACAAATGTTTTGGCTTAGAACAATATGAATGTATTCTGTCATGGTTCTAGAGGTCACAAGTCTAAAATGAGTTGTAATATGGTTTGGATTTATGTCCCAGTCCAAATCTCATGCTGAATGATAACCCCCAATGTTGGAGGAGGGGCCTAGTGGGAGGTGATTGGATTATGAGTGGATTTCCCCCTTGCTATTCTCATGATAGTGAGTGAGTTCTCATGAGATCTGGTTGTTTAAAAGTGTGTGGCATCTCCCCCTTTGCTTGCTCTCTCTCTCCTGCTGCACCATGTAAGACGTACCTGCTTCCTCTTCACCTTTTGCCATGATTGTAAGTTTCCTGGGGCCTCCCCAGCCATGCTTCCTGTACAGCCTGTGGAACCATGAGCCAATTAAACCTCTTTTCTTTATAAATTACCCAGTCTTAGGTAGTTCTTTGTAGCAAGGTGAGAATGGACTAACACAGGTTGGAGGCCTACATTCCTTCTGGAGACTTCAGGGAAGAATCATATCTTGGGCTTTTCCAGCTCCTGGAAGCCGCCTGCATTCCTTGGCTTGTGGTCCTTCATCTCTCCAATTTCTTCTTCTGTCATCACACCTCCCTCTCTGACTCTGACTCCTCTTCCTCCGTCTTTTTCCCTTATGAGGACTCTTGTGATCATATGGGGTCCACATGGATAACCCAGGATCATCGCCCCATCTCAAAATACTTCCTCATTTGAGTCTGTTTTGCCATGTAAGGTAGCATATTCACAGGTTCCAGGGATTAGGAGGTGACATCATTGGAGGTCATTATTCTTCCTACCACAGGAGGTGAGGGAAGTCCTCCCCAGGAGGTGGCACTTGAAAGGAGACCCACATGACAAAAAGAGATGAGGGGGACAGGCTGCAAAGATCCTGGACCTGACACAAGCCTGCAGATTCTGAGGAAAATGCCAGCATGATTGAAGTGAGCAGCCAGGGGAGGCTGGAGGGGGAGGAAGGGCCCAGGTCCCTCCGCATTGCGGGAGCCAGAGGAGGAGCGTGGATTTCATTCTGAGTGCAATGGGACATGGGCAGAGGGCTGGAGAGTTGTGTTTTCACTGGGCTAACTTGTATGTGGATGAAGACAGCTTCTCTGGCAGTTGTCTAGAGCAGTGCTGTCTGGTAGAAATACAATGTAATCACATTTGTCAGTTTAGATGTTCTAGTAGCCACATGTCAAGAAGTAAAAGGAAACAGCTGAAATTAACCTTAATAATACATTTTCTCTTTACCCAATATATCCAAAGTGTTATCATTTCAATGCGGTATCAATATGGAAAACCTATTAATAAGATATTTTATATTCATTTTTGTACCATATCTTCAATATCTAGTGTGGGTTTTATGCTTAAAGCATACCTCAATTTGGACTGGCCATATTTCAAGTGCTCAACAGCTATATATATACACCGTGTGATTGGTGGCTACCATTTTGGATAGTACATGTGTAGGCACTTTTCTCAGAATCCTGTGCAAAGTCTACTCAGGCGGTGTTTAGAAAAGCAATGAACAGTGCAGCGTCACGGAACATATGAGCCACCTGTCACTTCCATCAGCTATCCCCAATGCCAGAGGTTCTGAGTAGGCCACAGGAAGTAGGAGATGGAACAGGAGATTCTAGAAAGGATGTGTCCTCTGGTGAAACTGGTGAGGTTCAGGCACAGACTCCGATTAGACTCTTGCCTGGCTGCAACCTCCGAGAAACACCCTGTCTCTGTTTATTTCATAGATCTCTAAGTTCACCTCTGCATTCATCCTTACACCTTTAATCCTCAGCCAAAGCCAGATTTTTTTCCCATTTCTTTATGGACAGGGCCATTTATTCAACTCATTATACCAATATTACTGAAAACAAGGGCAGAGGTTAAGAACAGGAAAAATTCAATGAAGCAATGAGAGGGTATCAATTGCTAGGACAAGAAGTATACTCTAGGCACTTTTAAGCTATACCCATGCTCTGTTGAGCTCTCGCTGTGACCCTGATATTAACCATAAAAGTATAGTCCAAAAAGCTTAGTACCAAAAGAGCATCATATATATCCATAGAGATTTTTACAGTGATATTAAAAGGGGTTATGAAACAGAAAATAAAGATCTGAATTAAACATTTAGGTCGTGGTGGTTTTGCATAAAGTCTAGTGTATGAGAAGCATATTCAATACTGCACAAGACAATAAAAATAATAGCAATGTTTATTAGAATATCCTATTTAGAATCAGCAATCTGTGCAACATACTCAGCTTTTAGGAGACGGGCTGGCCCCGAGTTTCTTTCCAGTGATGGATTTGGGGGGCTGACATCTTGACCCTGTCATCCAGCCTGTGGGTACCATCAAAAGGCAGCTTGACCATTTTTGATATGTAGTGACAAAAGCTCTAATGTGTGAGGACAAAGGTGCCTTCTGTGAGTGCTTTGGGGCTTTAGCGCTTCAGTCAAATTACCAGTGGCTCTAATTAGTGTTCCTGAAATCTGGAGCAATCTATATCTGCATTCCAAAAAGGGGTGGAATGTTTCCCTCTGATAACACATTAGTATGAGTCCTTCCTAGATGAGTTTTCTGAAATTATAAGGGCATGATAGTGTGGAGGAGAAGCAGTTACAATAGAGAAACCTGTTGCTTTGAAAATCAGCAGTGATCTTGCAATCAGCTGATTAATAAATATTTATACAGTACCTATCAAGTGCTACACTCTGAAAAAAATAAGTATGCAATGATAAATCACAGTATGGGCACCAGTGTGGTTCTGACCTGGGAGTGAGTAGACCTGAGCCCTGCCAGCCACTTACAGTTGCTGCTATCTTGGTTTAATCATTGTATAGCAGAGACATTAGCTATTGTCTCAAGGAAGATTCATTTCCCTAGGACAAGTTACTTTACCTCCCTGGACCTCAAGATTAACAGGGTCTGAAGGGATCATGCTGCTGGTGGTAATAAAAATAGCTTCATGGCTGGGCACGGTGGCTCATGCCTGTAATCCCAGCACTTTGGGAGCCTGAGGCGGGCGGATCACAAGGTCAGGAGATCGAGACCATCCTGGCTAACACGGTGAAACCCCGTCTCTACTAAAAATACAGAAAATTAGCTGGGGTAGTGGCGGGCGCCTGTAGTCCCAGCTACTCGGGAGGCTGAGGCAGGAGAATGGCGTGAACCTGGGAGGCGGAGCTTGCAGTGAGCCGAGATCGCACCACTGCACTCCAGCCTGGGCCACAGAGTGAGACTCCGTCTCAAACAAACAAAAAAAAAATAGCTTCACATACTGAGGTGTAAAATTGTGCTAAGTACTTTATGTGAATTAACTCATATATTTCTCAAGCAGACTCAACTAGGCGATGGGTTCTGTTAGTCCCAATTTATAGATGAGAAAGCTGAGATTTAGGTTGTGTGACTTACCTGAAATCCAAGAACACCGACTAATACCAGAGCTGAGATTCAGTATCAAGTCTTAGAGCCTGTAAAGCTTGCAGTCGACACCCCCGGAAGCCCATCCCAGCTGTCACATTCTGTAGATCTGGGGACCTTAAAGAATCATCAGAAGATTGCTTGCGGGAAAGAAAAGGTTGAAAACTGATGGGGGAAACCATATTTCAGAGAAATAAGGACGAGGCATTAGCAGAGCTTCAGAGAGGAGAAACATACCATCGTCTGTGGCTCAGAGAATTCAGAACCTAACTACATCAGAATACCATGATGCTGAAATGCAGTGTCTCTTTCTGGGACACACACTGATAAATCAATGCTGAGATCTCAATTTGTGTTAACGTAGTGATGGTCATTCAGCAAATGAGCCTTCACATAGCAGGCAGTGCCACCCGGAAAGGCACTTCAAGGTTGCTGTATGACAAGTAGTCTCACCTTCTCAACCTTTTCATTTTATACCAGTGTCAGCCACAGCTGGGGGAGCTGTGAATTTCACTTTAACTATAATATTTAGTGAGGACACACACACACACACACAGTGGCACCCACAAAGTCTTCACTTTGAAACAAGAGTGGGTTTGGTTTCCTTCGCTTACACAACTGATGCCTCCCAGGGATACTTTTGTTTAGATGGCTTATTGGCCACAAACCGTTTCATTATGTGTTGCCCAGTTACCTTGGCTTCCTGCACATTCTTTTGAGCAGATAGTTCATCTCCTTATCTCAGAGAATTGTTTCCCCAAGTGTAGCCCTGGAGTCAATAGCTTTGATACCATCGAGGCAAGAAGGCATTAAACCACCTTTTTTTGTAATTGTCTTAGTCTTACTTTTTCATGTCTGTTTCATGAAAAGATGATGTGGTTAGATTTAAGCTGGGCCTTGCTGAGGGTGTCATCTGTGCCTGGGGTTACCCACATCATCACGTGGCTTACCTTCCTTTGCAGTATGGTGATCTTATCTTCTTTGCTGCTTCTTGCCATAGAGCAACCAGCTCCTTCCAGCTCCTGTGTGTGCGTGCGTGCACACAAGTGCATTCAACATACGTGGAGGTTTGCTCATGGCAGCAGCTTGTAAAATGACACTTTACCATTCAGTATGGAAACTGACTGGTTGAGGGCCTTTTCTATACTCTCAGGGGCAAAAAACAAACAAACAAACAAACAAAAAACCTCCTTCATTGGCTTTTCCATTTGAGAACTTGGAGCAAAGTTTTCCTTAAGTAGATGCATTTTTGTGTAGCTTAAGGTAGTAATTCTTTTGTTCCCTCTGTGTCCCGGTCACTGAGCTGACAACCCAGGGTACAAAGATAAATATGACTGAGTCACTGTCCTTCAGAGAGCCTCAGGACAGTCATAGGAGAAAACATGTTAACAAATAGCTAGCATTCAACTTAGGAAGGGCAGAGAGGTGCCAGGAACAGAGTTCTCTGGGAAGACAAGTGACAGGACTAAGAGAGAAGAGCCAGAGGAGGCTATGAAAAGGAGCAGGCATTTAAACTCCATCCTCAAAGTCAAGTGCAGGTTTGCCAGTTAAAGAGGGGAAGATATTCCCAGTGGAGAGAGTAACAAAAAAAAGTAAATGAAGATGTGAAAGTGTGGGCTGTGTTTCATGTGCCCTGAGCCGAGGTGTATCAGGGTGAGGCTGTAGAAAGATGGGCCAGCCCAGCTGAGGAAGGACTTTGTGCATTATCCTGAGATGTTTAGCATTCAGGGTATGCTTTAAGGTTTAATCCAACAAGTGCACCAGAGATCCAGGAAAAGCAAAAAGAGACATTCATGGACCTTGCCAAAATGGAGAACTTTGCCTTCCCCAGCAAGACAGGGCTGTGCCAGCCAGTCTGTCCCTGGTTCTGACTCAGCCTTTGTCTTTCTTTTCATCAGTCATTTAACCCTCCGAGAACCTGGCTTGCCATGATCAGAGTGTGAATCTTGAAAGCGTCCTTGACCCCTCCTGACAACTGTAAAGTTGTGGGAAGAATTACTGTTGTATCTCATCTGGCCCTTGGGCAGCTAGTGGGCATTTGACCGTGACACATGTAACAGGAACAGTTGGTTTGTGTGGCTGCAGCAGCCACATCACGGGGAGACGGAAAGAGCTCTACGCCTGTTAGAAAGGGCCTTGGGGACCGTGTGGGCTCTACCACTGTCATACTGAATGGCCTTGGACAAGTTATTTCTCTCCAGTCTCCAATGTCCTCACCTGTAAAAGGAGAGACCTGGACTTTGTGGCTACTAAGAGGCCTTTTCTCCCTTCTACCCTGTCTGATTCTGCCTTGACTCTTTAATGTTTAGGAAGTTAGAGTGGAGAAGACTGACCAGGGAGCATCTCTACTTAACATGGGGACTCTGAGATTTGTGCATGTTTGTGCTTCGAGCAAGGAAAAAACAAATCACCAAGTGGCCCAGCGAGGTCCTTCCTTCTTCCATTTCCTTGCAGCAGAACAGCACGGGGAGGAAGAGAGGCAGAACCCAGCTTCCGGACTGAGTAGATCTTGGGTTTGGACATTTGGAGAATTACCTTAGGAATGGAGCGTTGTGAGGGGTGCGGTGGGTGAATGAGAAAGGTAGACAGAGAAAGAGCTGCTGCAGGATGCAGTGAAAGAACCCACATTTCAGGCCAGCTCTTCCACCACCCACTCTCTCTCAGCCGACGTGGCGGGCCGGCACTCACTGCCTATCCACTTAAAGCTTCCCGGGCTGCATGTCTTCTTCATCCACCTGATCTTCTACTTTGAAGGCTGAGAACTTTCAGCTCATATGGATGGAGGACTTCTTAGAGCTCCTCTGCCCCAGGCACCAGTTTGGGTTTGGGAGGGGGTGACCATGACAGCCCAGGACCTGTGTGGAGGGTGGGGAGAGGGATGGACAGCAGCACAGGGCATCCATTCAGATAGAAGGAGCAGCGAAGAGGGCTGGGTCAAGAGCATGGGTTTTGACATCATAAGATCTGCAGTCCAGTGCTCACCACTGACCTCTGACTCACTGTAGAGCCTTCCGAAGCTGCTTCGTCTCTACAGGCCTGAAAATGGAAAGTGCAAGTAATGAAACTTCATGTAGGACTCTTGTGAGAAGTAACTCAGAAACAACGCTTAACAGTGTATCTGATGTGTACTAAGTGGCCCATAAATCATAAATGGTGGCTTTAAAAATATCTATTATGATTAATGCATTGAAAAGTAAGTGAGAATCAAGATATAGAAGTTTCTGTTTGCCTAGACTAGGTGTTTGGACTTTATCCTGCAGCCCATAGGCAGCCAAGGAAGATATTCTGGCAGGGATGACATTAAAGAAATTGCTGTTTGGGGAAAGAAATCTTCACCTGTCATTAGTTTGGGGAGAATGGAGGAATGTTGGCAAAGAGGCTGTCAGTATCCAAGCAAAGTGGACGAGGGCCCTGGGGTGGTGGAGAAGGGAAGGGGGTGGAAAACACAAATTAATGAACTTTAGAAAAGAAGATGGCTGAGGAGTAAGGGATGGGTCAGCTTGGCAACCACAGAGAAGGAAGGAGGGATTAAAGATAGTTTTGAGAAGGCGTCCGTGATGGCATTGACCCAAACTGCAGTGCAAGAGGAGGAGAGACAGTGCTGTTCTCTCTCCTGGGGGAGGGCTACCATCTGGGATCACTGGACCCAGGTCCCGCACCCCCAAGGGCACTGCTTGGCACATTGATTCATTTGTATCCTTTTCTCAAAAAGGTTTGAGGCGGTTTTACACCAGATACAGTGGATGGTTTCTACTTTCTTCACAAGTGACAATGAGCTGAAACTGTGACAACCAAAAAAAAAGGAGATAAAGGGCAGAGCACATCATAACGGGGAGGAGAGAACGAGGGCAGAAAATGGACTGACCGGGTGTGGAGGGATGCTTGTTCCACCCGTCCACTCGTGGCCTTCGAATGATTCCATCATTTCTAATCCACTCCGTTTGTGAGGGAGGAATCCCTCCCAGGAAAGACAGAAAAACCCGGTCTTTCTCCACAGCATTTTTACTCTTCCTTTTCTGTGCAATGTCAGAAGCAATGGCAGGGGCCTCCTTCTCCAGAACCAATACAACCTTCAAGAAAGGAGAGAGAGAGAGAGGGAGAGAGAAAGCAAGAAAGAGCCACAGAAAGGGAGAAAGAGACAGAGAGAACCCATTGCCAGTAGGCACTGCCAGGCAAGCTGCTGGTTGGATGGCGGCGTCCACGGCAGCCACAGGACTATCCAACTTGTGGCTTTGCTTCCTCTCTTTCTCTTTGGTAGCACACAATCACTCAGCCCTAGATTCCTCTGTGTTTCATACCCAGGAGGTCGGGGAGGGCACCTTGTAGTGTCTGAGGTCCCGAGAGGGTTCACAGCCACCTGAGAAGTGTTGGCAGTCTCTGGGCGTGTGTTCTTTCTCCAAGCTGGGTCAGCTGTGGGATGGCGTGGAGAGAAAACAAGAAAAAGTGGTTTCCCTCAGCTCTCTGCTGAAAAAATGCTCACGGGAGTCAGTCAACATTTGGTAAGTACGCTGAACGTTTTTACTTTCAATGCCTAAATTTCTCTGGCTTCCGTAAGGTATCGTTGTCGAGGAAGGAGGTGGTATTGTCGCTACCCTCCCTCCCCGTGTGGTGTGACAGCAGAGATAGTTATCTCTACACCCAACTCAGTGTTGCTTTTTTTGGGTAACAACTTTCGAAAAACTATCACCTGGGCTCCAGCTGGTCAGGCTTCGATGGCAGTTGCCACAGTGCCAGGCAGGATGCTTTGTCAGGCAGGCTGTTGGGCCACGGAGACAGGATTGAGGGGATAATGAAGGCATCCTCCCCTTGTCATAAACCAGAAGCTAAGCCCCCCATTCCTGGGATGTCCAGAGAGACTGGGTAAGAAGATGTGCTGTGAACACAGAGCGCATTCCCTCCTCTCCTCCTCCAGCCTAGCAGTGGCGGGGCACACGCAGGGTCCCTCTCTGGAGGGAAAAGGCAGCTAGGCAAACATCTCAGTCTCTTGATCCTCTTCTAAATGGGACTCCTGAGGTCCAGCGTACTGAACTAACTTTCCCAGAGCCACACCTCTGCTGGTGAGTGGGGACAGGGTTCTATGTGCCATGGTTGCAAATCCATTGTCCGGAGACTTCTGGTTAAGGGCAAAAGGCCTGGCTTCGCAGTCACGGATCTGAATCAAATCCTGCCTGAGAACCTGGGGAATTTCGCCTTCACCCGGCCCCATGGTGAGCTCTCAGTCTCCACCAGGTCTGTGCCAGAGCCCTCTGGGGCAGGTACAGAGGACATTGGCTGAGAGGACCAGGCACCAGAGGAACAGACATCCTTTCTTTCCCTCTGTTGAGCCCTCCGAGTCAAAAGTGGACTACCCGAGAAACAGGCTGTCAAAGGAAAGCTAGGTTCTCATACTAAGGCAGCAAGTGAGGTGAACCCCAGAAGCAGTTCTAATTGCTGCTGCAGACCCAGGTCTCTTCCTCCCTCTGAGAGCCATCTTAGGCCCAATTCTATACCCTCGGCCCCCGCCCATCATCACAGCTCTTGTTCCTTGGCTGTTCCAAGACTCTCCCTCCAGCCCCTCCCCCTGCTTGCTCCCCACAGGACATAACTCTTGCTTCCTCTTCCAGTCTGGGCATCCGCCTTCTCTATTTACATTTTAAGATGTTTTTATTTAAATAGGCAAACAGCAAAGATCTAAGAGCACCTACTAGACGCCAGCCTTCATAGTAGACACTCCATGCCTGCACATAGACGTAGATGATACATGCACACATACATAGGCATGGAATTTTATTTCCTCCCATGCTTCTGGTGCCTGTAAGTGAATGCAGGACAGGGCCACTGTGTCTCACAACTCCATGGGGAGTCATTCACCGTGTATGCTGTACACTGTGCTCTAGCCAGTGCCAGTCTCATGAAATACAGTGGTGCTCTCTGGAGTCACGAACTCATTATACCTACCCTGGGTCCTCTCTGCCACATGCACTGTGCAGATGTGCATTCATATAATGCAATGAATAAGGGTGTGATTGCTGAACTCCAGGCAGACTTGCATTCAAGTTCGAGCTAAACTATCAATATGCTGTGTGGCTTTCTGTGAGGTATTTAATCTGTCTGAGCTTCCTAGGAAATACTAGGTTGATGTAAAAGTCATTTCATTTTTTGCCATTAAAAGTAATGCATTGATTTTTAGGGTGGTTGGATAAATTAAATAAAGAAATGCAAATGAGATTATTCAGTGAGGTACATAAGTGGTCAATATGTAATTTCGATTATTATCACCACCTTTAATGTAATTATTGTTTAGTCAAAATTGTCCTTATATTCGTTAAGGGTACAATATATTAATGCTATTCCTACAATGCCTGACATGTAAGCACTTAAAAATTATGTGTTGAGGGTGGGCGTGTGGCTCACACCTGTAATCCCAGCACTTTGGGAGGCCGAGGTGGGTGGATCACGAGGTCAGGAGATCGAGACTATCCTGACTAACACGGTGAAACTCTGTCTCTACTAAAAAATACAAAAAAAATTTAACCGGGCGTGGTGGCGGGCATCTGTAGTCCCAGCTACTCGAGAGGCTGAGGCAGGAGAATGGCGTGAACCCGGGAGGCAGAACTTGGAGTGAGCCGAAATCGCACCACTGCACTCCAGCCTGGGCAACAGAGCGAGACTCCCTCTCAAACAAACAAATATATATGTGTTGAATAAATGTTTTGAAGGATGACCAGGTGGAAAGCCAAATGCTCCCTTGAAAGGAAAAGAAGAAAATTGTCTGGGGGAACTGAGTTAAAGCCAGAAGACACTGAAGTTTTTAACACGATTTTGGTTAAACCACGTGCCCTGGAAACTGAAAGCAGAGAGGGAAATCTTGAAGTGGCCACACTTTTTGGCACCTACAAACAAAAGATGCCATTACATCTGGTGTGAGTGGGGTTCCCCATGAACCTACTGCTGCTTCTGCCACTTTTTCTTCCTAAAGAAAACTTCCAGAAAGAGGGGTCTTGGTCGGTCTGGTGGTTTCAGGTCAAGTTTCATCTTGCACAGAGACAGAGTACCACGGCCCTGTGACCTGCTGCCTGTCTGCTTGGACAGCACACCCTGATCAATGGGGCAGGTGGCGGGATGTTCCTCTTCCCCATGCCAGACATCTGGATGTCTGGAAACAGCTGGATAGCTTTTTCCCTTTCTGTTCCAGATGTTTGGTGCTATGCGGTCATAGAGTAAAATCCCCAGCCCAGGCCATGTCTGGGTCAACATATTACACCTGTTTTCTAGGGTTGTTGGTAGATAAAGCAGACTCTAAGGTCTGGAATGGAACAGGATGCTGGAGAGTAGGGGGTGGCAGAAACAATAGGATAGAAGTGTAAGAGGGTAGAGAACACAGCTCATCCCACCACTTGGGATGGCTCGAGTGGATCTCAGAGGCAGTAAGAACAGAGTCTCTCTTCAGAGAAGGGCTTGGAAGCCAAGCCTTGAAGGATCTAGATGATCCACTACACTCCTCTCCATGGGATAGAGCAGGGTTGTTCATTTCTAAAAGCCCCTTCTCAAGCATTTTCAGACATTTTCTCTGCCAGCTGCCGTGCTAGGCAACAAAGACACAGACCTGAAGGAGACAGCTCTTATCCTTCAGGCTGTACCTTCACATGCCAAACGCCTGCATGCGAAGCAGACAACTCAGTTGCTCCCAGAGGTGTCCAAATATCCAGTTTTGGGTGTTTTTGTTTTTGTTTTTGTTTTGTTTTGTTTTGTTTTGTTTGGCAACATGAGAAGAAACAATCAGATGCTAACTTGTTTAGTGGAGCCCTTTATGATTTCACAGCAGATGAAGACAGGGAGGACTGTGTCCCCGGTGAGCTCTTTAGAGGGGTAAGTGGTGCACGAGACTGTGTTCGACAGGGAAACCAAGGACCAGGCTACAAGCCAGCGTGAGACATGACTTAGAGCGGGTGCGCCCCTACACTCCAAACAGGCTCCCCACGGAAGGCAGGGCAGGAGGTGGCAATTTTCTTGCTTTGTGTTTTTCACATGTGAAACTTGTAGTACCTGCTACCAAGCCTGAGCCTGCATTGAGGTGTGCAAGGAGGGGCGAGGTTGGCAGTGTGCCGCGTGTGCATTGATTGATATATGTGCATCCTCATTGCTTCGCAATTATTAAAGCCCCACCTGTGGAGGAGCTTGTATTCGCCAAGCTTCATTCCACATCTGGAATCACCTCAATCAACTAGGCTTCACTTTTTTCCTAGTCAGTTGCATTTTCTAATTTGATATATTGACACAAACATAGGAAATATGGGAAAGAAAATGAACAAGAAAGAAAGAGTTCAGTGACAGGAAGGAAGGGCCAAAGACAAAGTTCAAGAGGGCCTTAAAAGTCAACGAGGGGGTGCAGCACAATGGCTCATGCCTATAATCCCAGCAGTTTGGGAGGCTGAGGTGGGAGGATCTCTTGAGCCCAGGAGTTTGAGATCAGCAACTTAGCAAGACCCCATATCTACAAAAAAAAAAAAAGACAAGGTCAAGGTGTGGATTTTGTATGTGAGCATAAGCTTAGAGAGCCATTGAAGGATTTTTCAACAGGGAAAGGCCCTGGTCAGATTTGCTATGTAGAAGCATTGCTGGCTGCAGTGTACACAAGAATATGGGCTGGTGCCTTAGAGCAAGGCGAGAGATATGGACCGCCTGACCTAGGAGAGTAAAGGTGGGAGGGCAGAGGAAGGAGCTGATTGGAGGATATTTTAGGAGAGAACCCATTGAAGATTCAGTGACTAATGGACATGAGCTATGATGAAGAGTGCTGATGGTGAAGATTCTCAGCTTTCCTGCAGGGTTTAAATGGAGGCATCTCAAGCTAAGACAAAGACCTGGGGAACAGTAGGTTAGGCAAGAAGGCTGAGTTTGATTCTGACAATGCTATGTCTGGAGTCCCCGTTGAACGTGTGGGTGGAAGTGTTCAGGGAGCCATAGGAGAGGGAACCTGGACCCGGGGAGGCCTCTGCTTAGAGACTGATGCCGGAGATTTCCTTAGTGCCCAGGGAAAGTGTGGAGCATGGTATAACCAGCCTACTGATCAATCAAGCCTATGGGACCTTCACTTCTGGGGCAGGCAGAGGGGGAGGAGCCTGTGACAAGGATGAAGAATGGTCGGAGAAATTCAAGGACAACCAGTGTCCTTGAATTTACATCTCTTCTCCTTCTGTCATTGTGCATGTTTTAAAAAACCCAGAGCAAGAAGGAAGTTCTTCTTTTTTGTCTCCTCTCTCTATCGGCACATAAAGCAATGTGGCCAGCCCAGATCTTTGAGGGATGTTTCCAGCCACATCATAGTTCTGCCTGGGGATGCTCTTTTCCCATGGAATGACATTTACGCCAGCACATGCTGACTAACGGTACACCGTGTAGAGCAGATTTTTGGCTGAATGCCATCTGTTTCAAAAACAATTAAACTGAGTTTGCATGTAAACTGTGTGACCAATGCTTAACTATCAGAAATATGCCTGTCACTGGTGGACACACTAAAAAGAGGTCAGTGTAATTAAGTAAGTGATCGGACAATACCCTAGGTATTCATGTGTGCCTTGGGTATCACAGAACTTGAGTTTTTCAGACAAAAACAAATACCAGGAAAGCTATTTGTTTTAAAATCGGTAGTAAGTTTTCATATCAATGCCAATTCTTGGAGGTAAAGTGAATTAATAATATTTTCCGGCTTTGGAGGTGAATCAAATGAGACAGGCCAGTCATCTACTTGGTTGGATGTCAGGATAATAAACCAAAACAGAGGATCGTAATGATTTAATAGCTTGAGTTCAAAGGTACAAATAAGGTACTGAGGAGTTTGGAGAAGGAAGTAAGAGTCAAAGACCTGGGATCGAGGCTCCCACACCCCATCCTCAGACTCCTCACCTGTAAAATAGGGATGGTCATAAACTCAAATCACGGTTGCCATGACAGTTATATGTATATGGAAACAGCTTTGTGATGCACAGTGGGTTGGGCACAGGTTGTTTTCTTTGGTGTCTCATTTTCGGGGGAAGACTTCACTTTTAGGTGTATCTCCTGGCTCTGGAAGGCCAATCAGAGAGCTGCTGGTGTTTCTGTAGGTTCTGTTTTTGAAATCTTTGGTCCACACAGTTTTTGCTTACCCTCTTCACTTTAGTAACGTCAGAAAGATTATATGATTGACTGATAGAACACCAGCAACCCAGAGAGATATTGTACCACGGCCCCAGGCTATACTTTCCATTTTTATTAAAATTCTTATTAACTCATAGCCCAAGAGCTTTTAAGCCAAGCCTGATCTCCTTTAGGGCCCCTTGATTTGATCAGAGCAATTTGTGTGCAGTGTTCTGGTCCCACTTTGTGCAGATGCAGCCAAGACAGCAGCCAAATGATGTTATTCTGAAGTGACGGGGGTGTCTCTCCCTTCAAAACCACTTTCCCTTACTATACCACTCCCACCCGGCCCTGTAGACACTTGAGCTCCACAATTACAAGTCCACTTGCTGGGGTTAAGAACCTCCAGTCCCTTTGAAGCTCCAAATGGAGGTAGGAAACATAACTACTAGTCATTTATAGTTCAGTGATGCCGAGCTTGTTGGCTCCTATTCTGAAAACAAGGATAGTTTTTTTTTTTGGAGGGGGAAAAAATAATCCTGCGAAGATGAGGGTCCTGAAGGAAAATATACTGTTGCAGTGTGAGAGGGGGTAAAGGGAAACAAGCAAGGAGAACTCGAGGCATTGGGCCTAGGTCTCAGCATTGTCGAGGAGTCGCTGTGTCACTCTTAGATGTGAACAAAATGACTTCCCCTCAACAAATGCGCAGCCCCTCATCTGGGGATGGAAGTAGGTCCATTGGGCTGCTGGGCAAATCTGCATCTGAATTCTTCCCCCATGGGCTTTATGATGGTTTTTATCCTTCAGCTGGTGTTTGCTTAAGTGGCCTCGCTGAATTTCTCACATTTATCATTCCATTAACAGGCAGTCTTAAGCTTAATATCATCACCTTGGTAATCTGCTAAACTAGAGAGCACCTGAAAATAGCAACTCTCTTTGCAGCTTGCTGAGTAGAAGCCACTTCTTTCTTGGCATCCTAGGACATATCTGGGGCCATTTTGATTTTTACTCAGGTTCCTGTCAAGGTGTGGAGCCCACGGAGTTGAGGCTGAGAAGGGTGGTGCCGCTTTTCACAGGAACTAACCTTGGATCTGTAGCATTATTGACTTAGGCTTTATTACCATGAATTAAGGAGTCATTTAGCTTTTGAAACCACTCAGAAATGAAAACATGAGAGTAAGGTTCAAGGTTGCCCCTGAACTAGGGTCTGGGACCTCAGTTTGACATGTGCCGCTGTTTTGTGCCTTCTTTGCATTTGAAGGAGATGTGCAGGCAGAGACTTTTCTGTGCAGTTTTATAATATTTGAGGAACTGTTATTTTTACGTTTTTTTCTCATTCATTGTACAAAGATATATGGAGCTGTCATTCACTATATCCCCAGCACTGTAGTAAGCATGCTAGGGCTATCCAGTGGGACGTTAGAGAAAGGATAGCTTCTGAAGAACAATTAGCATGGATAAGGTGCTTATTGGTTGATGATGTATTCCCATAGCATCCAGTTCTCACAACCTTATGGTGCAATAGGCAGAGGAGTTATAATCACTGTCACATTATAAATGAGGAAACTGACATCCAATGCCACCCAAGGGGCAAGTGTTAGAACGCAGACTTCAATCTAGATCTTCTAACTCCTAAGCTGTGTTCTCTCAACCACTCTTCCACCCTGGATCTTAGAACTTTTCTAGAGATCCAAGACTTAAATACATGAAAAAGACAGTACAAAAATATTAGTAATTATATGCCAAATTCATAGAGGTGTTGCCAGGTTCCAGAAAAGGATAAAATCATGGAAACGAAAAATGGTAAAGGAGATTTGGCTTGGTGGGTTAGTGAACTTAAGGGAAAGGAGAGAAGATTTTAACCAGAGAGTAACAAATGAGAAAGGGGCATAGAAAGGAAGGGCCCAGCAAGAAGACTCATTTGGGGTCAGGTGGGATGGCTCACATCTGTAATCCCAGCACTTTGGGAGGCCGAGGCAGGTGGATCACTTGGGGTCAGGAGTTTGAGATCAGCCTGGTCAACATGGTGAAACCCCATCTCTACTAAAAATACAAAAATTAACCACGTGTGGTGGTGCGTGCCTATAATCCCAGCTACTCAGGAGGCTGAGGCAGGAGAATCGCTTGAACCCAGGAGGTGGAGGTTGCAGTAAGTGAGGATAGCACCACTGCACTCCAGCCTGGGCAGGAGAGTAAGTCTCCGTCTTAATAAAAAATACAAATAAGAAGACTCGGCCAGGCACGGTGGCTCACGCCTGTAATCCCAGCACTTTGGGAGGCTGAGACGGGCGGATCACAAGGTCAGGAGATCGAGACCATACTGGCTAACATGGTGAAACCCAGTCTCTACTAAAAATACAAAAAATTAGCCGAGCTTGGTGGCGGGCGCCTGTAGTCCTAGCTACTTGGGAGGCTGAGGCAGAAGAATGGCGTGAACCCGGAAGGCAGAGCTTGCAGTGAGCCGAGATCGTGCCACTGTGCTCCAACCTGGGCGACAGAGCGAAGACTCCATCTCAAAAACAGAAAAACACAAGAAGACTCAGTTGGGATGAAACAAAAGGCTAGATAGGACAAAGAGAAGGCTGGATGGCAGAGGACACAGTGTAGGCATGATAAGGACAAGAGAGAAATGCCAGGTAAAGCCTCGGACTTTAGTCCTATAAAAGTTGCCAACATTTTTTCCTCAACAAAATGTGACAGATGATGTTTTCGGGCATGACACTTCTCTGACATATTTAAATTTTGATGAATCAACTCTCCACCCCACCTCCATTTTTTTTTTTCCATCAGCAAGGTAAACTATGAAATTAGATACGTTAGTTTGGGTATAGGTATCTAAGAGTGTGCTACAGACCTCAAAAACTACTAGTTTAAACAACTTAGAAATTGATTCGTCCTTTACATGGAAGTGTGAGCTGCAGTAACAGTTGTGCTCTATGAAGCTGGCAGGGTCCCAGGCTTCTCCTGTCTTTCCTGGGGTCTGCCTTTATTTACATGTTCAAGGTGGCTCACCACCAAGTCCATACTCCAGGAAATAGGCTGAGGAAAGAGGGAAATGGGGAGGTAGGTGACCAATATCCCAGTTTTGCCCAGACTACAGGATTTCCCAGTGGGGTGGGATAGGCTTGGGAGTGTAGATTATCAGCCTCATTCTAGGGCCCCACCTGAAAGTTGTGCTTCATTTCTTACCTCTCATTTTCTAGAACTTAGTCGCCAAGTTGCACTAAGCTGCAAGAAAGGATGGAAAATATGGTCTTTATTCCGGCTATGGAAGAGGTGGATAGTAGATATTGAGCCACAGCTAGCTGTCTTTGCGATAACATACAATATTTTTTGTTGGTCAAGAGAATAGTTAGCAGGCATTTGTGTGGCTGATGGTGCTGTATCCATAAACACAGCTCAACAGACCCTGTCCCAGAAGGTCGGGTCGTAGGCTTTGTGTACCTCCTACCATATTAGCTGCCACTTCACCTTTTTCCCAGTTTAGGAGGCATATCTGAGAGTGATGTTTTCTAGGGGCAACCTTGAACCTTACTCACTTGTTTTTAAAAGTATTAATCAGCCAGAAGTATTTCTTCTGACATCCTCAGAACTGATTGCAGCATACCATTATGGCCAGACACAGACACGAAGGTGCATTCCAGTAGGTCACTGGAATGGTTTTGAGTTCAAGAGTCGTAAAATGACACGATGAAAAAGTACTTGAGAAAGATTCATCTGGAGGGTATGGTGTCTCTCTCCTTCAACCCAAAATACCCAAATGAGGTGGGGACAAATGCGTGGATATGGTGTTTTGTATTAAAATATCAGAGAGATATATATAACTGTGAACTTCTAGGAGACTCACCTATAGCAAATCTAAGGACCTGCCCCAGACCTGACCTCCAGGGAAGATCTTCCATTTAGCCAATGAGCATCCTAGAAACAGCTTTCTAGGAGAGATGTCTGTTGTGTGTCCTTTACTACTGTTAGGAGGTAGTATCCACTCTCAAGCTGGGATGTCAGGAGAGAATGAGCCAGAGGACACAGGTGTGACCACTGAGTCGTGAGGGTGACTAGTTGTGCCCTGCCAGGCATACTGTCCCATCTTTGTCCTGGCTGTGCTGGAGTGAGCTCTCTGTGTAACCTCCCCTCATTAGAAGTTTCAATAGACCCTGTCAAATGCTCCAGCTTGAAGGCGAAGAAGACCGGATTGGAAAAGGATGAAACTCCGGGAGTGAAAGAGAATACAGTAACATTTGGAAACTAGTTGGTCATTAGAAGAGAGCCCAAGAAACCACTTATTTAATGTTCCTCATCTTGTAAAGGCCCTTCATCTGCTCCTCTTTCACCATCGCTCTCCAGGTATTCTCAGTCTCCTCACTGACAGGACAAGTGCATAGCCGTGTCTGTGTTGAACTGGTGTTTGTCTTTTTGATGGATCCACACACATACACACACACACGTGCATGCACACACATGTATTTTTAGCAACATCACTTTGCTGTAGAGAACTAAAATATATCTGTTCCATTAAACTGAGGTGTGGTCCCTCATGCCCAAGAAAATCTTGAGTGTTTTGTGAATCAACTAGACACTTGCCATGTGTTTCTCATCACATTCTATGCCTGTTTTCTTGTGTAGCCTAGAGCCTCCAATTTTAAGAGAATAAACATTCCAAAGGCATTAGTATGCTTGTATGAATTAGTAGCTGTGAGGAGGAAAAAGCTGAAGATGAGATCCAGCCATACTTGAAACAGCTTTTCTTGCCTGGAAGTATTTGTCATGTTGTAAAAGTTTTCAATCTGCATCAGCCACTAAGATAGTTACAGAAGCCTGGGAACAATTTCAATTGTGTAGTGATTTAGGGATTTATTAAGGACAATAAATCTGCCTTAGTTAAGAATCGAAGAGCTATAATATAATATTATTCAGCCATTAAGTGTAACATTTCAAAGAATATTTAATGATGTGGTAAAATGCTCATGATATAAGTGGAGAAATCAATATCTAAAACTGCATATACGGCATGATCCCAATTGTGTAAATTTTTATATACAGAAAAAAAAAAGTGGGAGAAAATTATCCAAAATGTTAGCAGAGTTTGTGGGATTATGGACAAGTTTTGGTTTGTTCCTTAAATTAAGATCTGTATTTTCCCACGTTTTCTAAATAAATAATTCTTTCTTCTGTTTGAATGCCAATACATGTTACATTTATAAATAAAGATTTTTATTTTTTATTTTATTTATTTATTTATTTTTTTGAGACAGAGTCTCTCTCTGTCACCAGACTGGAGTGGAGTGGTGTGATCCCAGCTCACTGCAACCTCTGACTCCCCAGTTCAAGTGATTCTCCTGCCTCAGCCTCCCGAGTAGCTGGGATTACAGACACCCGCCACCACGTTCAGCTAATTTTTGTATTTTTAGTAGAACCGGGGTTTCACCATGTTGACCAGGATGGTCTCGATCTCCTGACCTCGTGATCCACCCACCTCAGCCTCCCAAAGTGCTGGGAATACAGGCGTGAGCTAAAGTTTTTTATTTTTAAAAAGAATAAGTACAAAACTACTATTTAACAAATGGGTGAAGGTATTCATGAAAGTAGATAATTTTCTACAAAAATCCAAGAGAAACGGTATGACTCCTCACCTTTCAGTGAGTTCTAACACAAAGTCATGTACTCAGTGGGGTATCTTTAAAGTTGTTTGTTCATTTATTTGTTTATTCATTCATTACTCAGAGCTATTTGTTGTGCTCCCACTGTATGCCAAGCACAGTGCTAAACTTAAGTAAAGCCTAGGTCCCAACAATGAGAAGGCTACAGTACAGTAGGGAGACATTAACTACTTCTAAGACAGTATGTTAATTATCTTCTGGTGTTGTGAATAAAGTATGTGTTCACTGAAGACATTAATAAATGGGTGAATTTACCAGTGGATGGAAGCAAGAGTTTCATCACCAGCACTGGCCTTTTATTCCGGAGTTTGCTGGTGCTCTGTGAGATTTCTTCCATCTCCTGGTAGGACTCTCAAGTGTCTGGGCCCTACCCTTTCAGCAGATTGCTTCATAAAATGACAATGGCTCATGGAAGAACTGACAAACTCCTTCCATGTGCTGTCCTGGCGAGCTTGTACTATGTAAGGAACAGATGACTCTGGAAGGAGTCACTGGTGGAGGCCTCCAGATGTGTGAATGCGGGGATCCTGTGGGACTGGAACTCAAGCTAGAGATGTAGCCAAATAACTATTTTTTGGCAGAATCAGGCCCATGTGGAGGTGGAAGTTAAAACCTCCAAGATGTGACCTTAAAGGTCCTGAAAAGGCCTTCTGTCACCCTCACTGCCCCCTGCTCACTGATACAGGAACCGAGGAGGGCATCTTCCATCCCAGTGAGACGGAGAGTTGAACAAGCCAATGCTCCGGGCAGCAGTGACCCGCTGAATTCCATTAGGCTTAAGGTATAAATAAATGCCAGGGGGGATGAAGACTTCCTGCTGCGAAACTCCCTGAGGCATCTCCTGTCTCCAGGCTGGCAGTAATCCAGGTAAGCGAAGATGAGGCTTGAACCAGAGTGGGCCAGAAGACAGACATCTCCTCCCTGATAGGTTCTTACTGAATGCTCGATCTGACTGGTTCTCTCACTGGCTCTGAGGCACCACTTCCCCCACCCGTACGGTGTGCGACACTTCTTCTGAAAGTTTTAGGAGGAGGGGGACACCTAATGTCTTCTTTGCAGGACTTCTCGAAACCCTTAAATGATCTAAGTAAATGAGCAAGTCTTTGGATATTGCAAGATGAAAGTAAATGAGTTGCCCTGAGACCATAATGAATGCAAATGAATTCTGCACCTTTACACAGGTTTGAGAGAGACTAGAGAACTACTGGTGGAAAGCCGTTGTCTGATCATGAGAGAGAATCAAAATCAATGGGAATCAGGAAGAAGAGAGAGAAGGAAAATGTAAAGGGGTGGTCCTTAGAGAAGCTATTAACCAAGCCTTGGCTTTTATTACTTTCTTCCTAAGGTTATAAAGAAAGATCCCGTATAGTTTCTACCCCAGTGCCTCCCAGGAGCTTTCTCTTTGAGGGTCACAGACCCCCATGAGCCTGGACCAGGAAGAGTGGTGCACTCTCCCCTGTGTGGGGGCTTTCAGAGGGTGTGTCCTCTCCACACTCAGGGACCTCAGTCACTAGCCGTCCAGAGATGCTGGAAACGAACAGACCCCCACACCGTAGCTGAATCTAGACTTTATGTGCACTAGAGTGTCTTCACCTCCCCTTTCTTTCCCTTGTCCTCCTCATAGATTCTCTTTCCTTCTGGAGCCCTTTGAAGTACTTTGGGCCCAACCCAAGAATTTCTCTACCTGGAACTGATTACTAGATTGGCAGGGTTACCTTCTTCACCTACCGCATCTCTTTACCTGCCTGCGCCAGGCTGAGACACTGAGTCGAGGCTGAAAGGATGGGGAAGGGCGCTACCTCTCCTGACCCTGACTTTCCCACCAGCAGTGCTTCCTCCTGCTCCTCACAGCTACCGCCACTCCCTCATAGCCCTCTCCTCGTCTCTGCTCCCTGCCCGCCTCCTGCCTTATACCTTTTCCGGGTGCAGTGGCCACCACTCCTGGCATTGCCTGTTCTTCACCCTAGTGATCCTCTTCAATGAAATGTCCAACATAGTTGGTACTAGTTTTTCTCTGGTATGTACACAAATCTTTCTTACTTTATCCAGTACCAATTGAGCACCAAATACATAGCAACCACTCTACCAGGGGTTACTAACGTGAATGAAAGGTTATATCTGGCTGTCTATAAAATATCTCAAACAGTAGCTGTTACCGTTTTTTGACTGCTACAATGGTCCGACTGCTACAAAGGAGTCTTCAAGAATCCCAACTGGAAGCAGCAGTAATCAGCAGTCCTTGACTCACGGGGAGCAAACATCCACACACGCAGCTGGCCTCTTCCCAGGGACTTGCACAGGCAGCTGCTCACCCAACCCAGATTCCTCAGGAGCCCCCTCTCTCCCAGGAGGCAGCTCCAACATCCCCCATGTCCCAGCAGCAGGAATCTGCGGTCCTGGCCTCCCAACCTGGTTGTCTGAATACAGTTTCCCATGGAAGCCTGGCCGTGCAGCGTGGTTCAGGGATACCCTTTAGGAGTACACTTCAATGACATTATGGTTATAAAACCTATTTTCTCAGACTGTCCTCTGGGAACATAACCACTCTTCATAACTTTGTGTTTCTGGGGAAAAGTTTCCAAATAACAAATAAACAAATCAGTTCATTTTGGATTTTTTGACGTGCCAGACATTTTCTTAGCAGCCCTTAAACTCCTGTTCTTTCAAGACTCAATGTCCACGAGCTAACGCATTGTTTGAAGTCATTTATGTTTAGAAAGCATTGGGTTAATATGTGACTTTCAAAAGTAATATATATGCATTTTAGCAGAGCCTTCTGACAGAACAGTGCCTTAGCCCTGAAAAAGAAAAAAGAATTTCTCCCCATAGCTGTAATGGAGGGGACCTCAGGTAGGTATTAAGCAAGTCAGTAATAGAAACATTGGTAAGAGGGTCTTGGGGTGCTCTGAAGTCAAACACTTTGAATCTGATACCCAGTACATGTAGAAACAGCATTAATATTGTTTTTCAACTGGGCTTAATGTTATACTCCTACAAGAACTTGATATCATACTCCCATCACGGAGGGCTTTGGTATACCCACTTAGATGCTGCTAATTCCAAAGTGTGACTGAAAGTTGTGGAGTTTCTAAACTCCGATTATATACTTTTCCCTTTCTGAGGTTGTCTTAGGGTTTAGGAACTAAACCTAAAGACAGTAAATATCTTAGGCTTGGAATTTGATGGGAAGGGAAAAAAAACAGGTATGTCTTTAAAAAAGAAAAAAAAGAGAGAGAGAGGGAGAGAGAGAGAAAGCAGGTAGAAAAATGTCCCCAGGCCAGGAAAGTACCAGTCATTTTCAGATAAATTATACCCTCCTCCTCCTCCATGGGAAAAAAAAAAAAATCATACTCAGACTTAACTGTCCCTTTGGCACTTTTGTCAAATGAGTTTTAGTAGCAGGAGCTGCTAAAAATATAAGCCAATTTCTTTCTTCATTTAAATCAAGTGCTTAAAAAAAGTGTAGCGCCTAGAACTGGTGCAGGGCTCAGCATTGCAACGGCCTGGGCTGCCTCAGTCCCTGAATAGTCCTTAGTGATAGCAAGGACCCTCTCCGAGCTAAGTGAAGTCAGCAGCCAGGCTAGAAATTGCCCCTTGAGAACAGGGGTTGTTTTTAGCACCCGAGACCCAAGTTCAAAAAGTGCCCTTGGGGATATGCTGACCAGGTCAGGTGTGGAACATACTCTCAAGAGTAATTTCTGGTTTGTTCATTCATTAATCCTGCCTTTCTTCTTTTTTTCTTTTTTCTTTCCTTCCTTCTAAAAGAAAAGAAAATGTCAAAACTACCAAGCATGTGCCAGTACTAGGACATGATTTATGGCCATGAATGAGACATAGTTCCTACTCTCGGGTAGACTGGGATCCACTCCATCTCCATCCAGTGTTCTTTTCCCATAGGGCCTGTGGCTTCCTCACATTTGGAAAGCGGTCTGACCAATTGGCCCTGCCTAAGGTGAGAACTAGTGAAGGCTTCAATTGTTTTCAGAGTTACCTGCCTTTTCATAGAATTTCAAGCCTTTTTAAGAATTTAAAAGGGCTTTGAAGCCCAAAGGAATATATTTGTAATGCTGAAATTTCAGGAGCTGTGATAGGAAGAAGGGGAGAGAGTTTTTCAGTAAGGAGACTCTTCATATCATTCTGGATGGCCACTGCTTGTTCTGCTCAATAATCAGACAAGGTCCATCTAAATTATACTTACTAAAGATAATCTTAGGTTCCAATGTTGGAAGTGGAAAGATGTTAGAAATTAGCTAATCCAATTCCTGTATGTCACAGAAGAGGAGGTTCTGGGAGAGTCAGGCTGCTGGGGTACCAGTTCGCTGTTCTTCGGGGTCACGCTTCGTGTGAAGGGGAAAGCGGCATCACAGAACGTGAAGGATGGAGACGGAAGATGGGGACGCAGGCCTACTTGGTGCTGACCGTGTATATGCTAGGATTTCACTTTAATGCCTCCAGTTCTTGACCTTGGGACTTATGAATGAGGCCATCTTGAGTCAAACTTCCTATGGAACTTCAATGATTCACACCAACCTCCTGAATGAAACTCTAAGATAGCTTTGCCATCGTTCAAATTCTGATCTCTGATGAATAGTGAACATAGTTATTAATGTCACAGTGACTTCCACGGAATCACTACATCATTTTTACTGCTCTGCCTATCAAACTTGACTTTCCTATATGATAACTGCATTAATGCCTTCTTTCTGTGCTTGGGTGGAGTGAATATAGAAGTACTTAGCATGTGCTCTGAGGTGTGGTTCTAGAAGCAGTGATGGATTGTGGCAAGCCATTTCTACTACACTTTCTTCTGGTTCTGCTCAGTAACAGTGGCACAAGAGTTTAGAAGGAGTCCTGGTTGACAACAGGTACCTCTGATGACGTGGCACAGGAGAGACAGCAACTGATTCAAATTAGGTTGAACCCTATACTTTTCTCCTACAAACAGTGCTCTAATCACTTGAGCTAGGTCCCAGGTATCAGCAGTAGGCAGCTCTAGAAGTTCCTAGCCATACAATCCTACATTAGCCCATTTGGACTGTCTTTGTGATATTTTATATTCCATTATGAAGTCACTGCTGTGACCTTTTCCACAACCATTAGGTTATTTTGTCCTTGGGCAGCTGTTATTCTGTCCATTAGCAGATTTGCAGTTCATTTTAGGTGGTCTTTTGGATAAGGAAATAGATCTTAATGGGAGATTGCATGGGTGTGTGTTGAGGTTAGGTTTGGTTTCCAATGAGAGCTAACTCTTCTGGAGCATTTCTTACAAAACTTTACAAAAATCACCTCACTTAATCTTCACGTCAACAATCGTATGAATGAGGAATTATTATTAGACCCATTTTATAGATGGGGAAACTGAGATAAAGGAAGGTTATATAATTTGTCCACAGTCACACAGCTGTTAAGTGGCAGAAGATGAGATTTGAATCCGCAGAAGATGAGATTTGAATCCAGCTAGTCTGATCTAATCACTATAGCATATGGCCATGAGCACACCAAGTTTTGAAACATGGATTTTATTACTGAATATAACACCCCAGTTCCTGGCACTTTAGGAGTCTTTTTTTTTTTAATAAGGGAAGATGTCTGTGAAAAGAGCCAGTTGTCTTCTGTCAGCAAAACGATATTTAAAGCTCGAAGAGACAATTGTGTCTCCTCATTTGAACCCCCAAATCATATCCAAGAACAAAGTTTGTTTTGACTTCATAGATTAGACCTCTTCTCCACACAAGGACTAGGCAAAAATGTTGACTACATTAACTTCCAAGAGCCTGGTTGAATCAAGAATGTTTGCAAGTCCCAAACCTCTTCCTCATTCACAAAGATCCTCCTGATTATGGCAGCCCATAATGTGCTCTCCTCCTGCAGGTCTCTTCCTTGGAGCTCCACGGAACCTAAATTAGGAGAGGGGATCTGTCAGCTCACATATATGTAAGCATTCTACTGGCCTGTGTGTTGGGAATAACACTTCACTACTTATTGACTTACGTTATCCTTCTTATACTTCTACTTCAATAAGATCCACTTTCCCATCAAACTTGAAGGCCATAAACCATGTTTTAAACTTTATTATTTCTCAGAAAAAGTTGTATTAATATGCTGGCCACCCCCAAGATGTATTTAATAGATATTTAGGGACTTGACCTAAAGAAGCAGTAGTGTTGTAGGCAAAGCCACACACTTTATGGCCAAAGTTGTTACACTGATTTTTTTTTTAATTTCTTATCAGCATCTGCTGTTTTTATTTATTTATTTTTGGTGTTTTCTTTTTTCTGGTAACTTGGCTAAAAAAAATTTCTAGTTACCTACTCCAGTGAGCTAAACTTCCTTATTTCTGGGGAAGATAAACTGCCTATTACATATGCTTGTGCTCTGTCTCTATAAGGCTACAGCAATGAATTCCAAAAAATGAAAAATGCAGACATCTGTCTTGCCTATATGCACCTAATGTCTATCCATCCATTTGTTGATTATATTTATTGAGTGCCCATTGTGTACCAGGCATGAGGTGTGCTGAGTAACACAACACGTATGGTGTCTATCCATGAAACCTACCATCTGAGGTTGGGAGGAGGCAAAGGAATAAAATAAACAAATGTATAAATTTCACATCCCACTAAGTGTTATGAAAACTAACAATGGAGTGCTATGAGAGAAAATAACAGGGAAGGCCTGTGGTGGCTTACACCTGTAGTCTCAGCACTTCAGGTGGCTGAGGTGGGAGGATTGCTTGAGCCCAGGAGTTTGAGATTGCAGTGAGCTATGATTGCACCATTGCACTCCAGCCTTGGTGACAGTTTGAGACCCTGTCTCAGAAAGGAAGGGAG
>NW_012106731.1:972486-986282 GCF_000951045.1 Mandrillus leucophaeus
AAGGAAAGGAAGGGGGAGGGAAGAAGGAGGGAGGGAGAGGGAGAAAGAGGAAAGGAGGAAGGAAGGAAGGAAAGTGCGAGGGAAGAAAGGATGGAAGGAAAGAAGAAAGGAAGGAAAGATGGGAAAGAAATAAAGAAAATAATGAAGCGTACCTAATGTAGAATTTGGATTCTAACATGTTTCTAGGTGACGCTGCTACTTTGGATGGAAGACATTTCACTTGCGTCATGAATTAGCTTAGTATATATTAGAATCACCTGGAGCCAGGGGGTGGTGCCTTTAAACAAAATACTGATACTCGTCCCCACTGTCAAAGAAGCTGTTAGCATTTGTCTGGGCCTAAGCCTGGGCATCAGCATTTTTAAAGGCAGCTAATGCACATGCTAGATGGTGCCAGAAAATGTGCAGAAAGTGTAGTGTTGATTGCTGAGCACTGGCTAGTATATACATCCTGGGGTGCTTCACCACCCAGATGCTGATTCACACACTCAACAGTCAGCCTAGTTGTGGGGAGCGTTGCCTTCTTCCAAGGTGGATCTCACAGATCCCCAGTGGCAATGTGAGCCTGTAACTCTACCCACCTGTCATATGAAAGAACTGGATCTGGATGGACCTGCTTGCCTTGCATTTGAGCTCCAGTGTGGAGCGTTTCCACTAAGGTTAAATCATGGACAGTTGGACTGTCTGTACCTGACCTGGGAAGCTGGGATGAGAGAGTGGTGGGGAATGGGCTGACTCATGGGTCTGTGTTAGTGAAGCTGGAGTTAGGAGAGCCAGGTTCATTTCCAGTTCTGCTCTGATGAAGTAGAGACCTTGGCAAGTCATAGCACAACTTGGGCTTACAGCTTCTTCCTTTGAAAAATGAGACTCTTGAACTAGGAGATAACCATGCTTCTTTTACGTGATCAAATTCTGGCAGTTTCAGTTGTGGAAGTAAGTGTGAAATGGAACCCCAATTTTCCCTTTGATAAAATAAGAGTTGGATTTGTGATTTCTAAGACTATTGTCAACCCCACGTGCTATGACTATACCAAGAATAATAGGAGCTAACATTTAAAGAGTTTTGTTATATCCCAGGCATGGTTCTAAGAGATGTACATTATCTCATTTAATACTAACGATAAAACAATAAGATAAATTCTGTTGTTATCCTTATTTTATAGATGAAAAAACCTGAAGAACAAAGAGGCTTAGTGACTTGAACAGGCTCACACAGATAGTGGGTGACAAGTGGTATTCTGACTCAGGCCATCTCTTCCATCCTGGGTTCATGCCCACCACACCATTTACCACCACATCTTGTTTCATTGCTCTCACCCTCAGTTTCTCTAGCAATACAATCAGGGTTTGAACTACATAGTGTCTGTATTTCTTTTAGTTCTAAAATTCAGTGCTTCTGTGAATACTGCTGCTCATTGATTTATTCAGATTTCCTTTATTTATTCAGCAAACTTTGATTGAGCTTTTAGTATGAGGCTCAGGAGTCAGACTGCCTGGATTCCAATCCTCAGCTGACCACGTGCTAGCTGTGTGACTTTGATCAAATTACCTAAACTCTTTGGCCTTATTGCTCTCATTTATTCACATGGGATTAATAAAACTGTGGCTCTTGTAGAGTCATTATGAGGATAGAGTGGCATAGCAAGTATTGCACAAAGGAGTATCTTGCACCAAGTGTAATGCCTGCCACATAGTAAGCACTCAATAAATGTTTTTATCAGTACCATCAGGCCCCACACTAGTTGCTAGGGATGCAAAGATTAGTAAGACACAGTCCTTGGCATCATAGATCTTACAACCTAGGCAGGGAGGAGAAAGAGATGCAAATCACTAGAATATGATGTGAAATGATGAAAGCGTGTTCCCAGCCTTTGAGGAATACAGAGGAGAGATAGGGGATAAAAGTGGTGAGTTACTAGTCACGTGGGAGCCTTTGAGCCACTTTGGGTGGTGAGAGGAAGGAGCAGGCTCTTAATGCGAGCCCTGCCTTCTGGAGGGCTTAAGGTGACCACAGGCACCAGAACATGAGCAGCAGATGGAGCGGACCCAGTGCAGAGCATAGGGGCTAGGAGGCCTGAATCCAAATAACCAAGGGGACAAGAGTCAGCACTGAAAGGGAAGAGCAGACAGCAGGGAGACAGAAAGAGGCTTTGGCAGAGGGGAGTTGGCTAAGTAGAGCACACACCGCAGCCAGTGACCAGCAAACCTGGAGGCACTGGAGGCATCTCCAGTGGAAGATGGATCCCTTGTATATCCAACTGGCCCTGTTAGCTGGTGGAAGGAGCCAATGTTGGCCGAGGTCCTAGGCCCTACAGCTGGAAATAGGTAATCGGTGACACCTGGCACAGGTGAGGTATACTCTGGCAGTGGGACAGCCACAGTTCCTGGTGGTGTTCCCTTCCAGAGAGTCTAAAAGCACAGAATCGCAGAGCTGGGGTGGGGGGTGAGGATTAGAGATGAACCACCCCATTTACAGATCCCTGTACCGCACCCAGAATCCTTCAGGGAAGGACTTTGGAATCTGCATTTTAAGCAGCTTCACTCTTAGTTCTCTCATCTGTAGTCTGTGATTGCACTTTGAGAGACATTGTGAGATGCTAGATAGTCAAGGGAACCTCAGTAATGAAAAACCAAGACTAGGCCAACGGATTGAAAATCAGAAGTTGGGACCTCCAGATTTGCCGTTTTTTACGGTTTAGGGGAAACCTGGGTTCTCCTCAGAGTTTCCTGGAGGACCCATTGACCTGCCACCTCCACCCCCACCCCTCTGCCTTTACTCCCAGTGGGTAAAGCTATAGGCCAAGAGGGTAGCATTTAGCTTTAAAAAGTTTAAAAATTTTACTGAAAAGAGGATGCACCTTTTTTTCTCTCAAATCTTAAACCCTCTTCACACAATGCGGGCTTCCTTTTCACCAGCCCTTTTCATATGTTTTACATAAAAATGGAAAAGGTTTAATCAAGGGTCTGTCCATTTCTTCAAGACCTCTACCACCCTGAAAGCTAGGGTGCGGGGGATTTTCCTGTCTCTTCCCTCCCTTCACCCCTTGAAAGACAACACCTGATACTGTCCAATCTTAAAACTTAAGGGAACTGGCTTAGAGCTTTGATTGGTGGTGTTTACCTATCTTCGGGTTAAAAAAAAAATAGGCAACTTTCAAAACACATGCTAGAACCTGTGCTGAACAAAGAGAAACCTGTAAATTCCCTGAACCACCCTCACGTGATGGGAGGTGGAGTGGAGCGTCCTGACTTGCAACCTCACTTGTCAGCTTGTCCCAGTCGACTAGTTTCCCAATCAAAGATAGCAGGGAAGGCTTTTCAAACTTCTGTGGCCCAGGGGAGGACCGCGTGCACACGCAGGAACACTTTTAGTTTGGGATGTTAGGGAGAGGCATGGTTGTATGAGAGACAGCTCCTTCCAGACTGCCTTGGGGCATCTGCAGGGGTGGAGATGCTGGTCCTGGCAGGATCCGTTCATACCACAGGGATTCACTTAAGGAGCCTCCCTCTTGCCTGATGGGGATGCAGGGTCCTCACTCTGAGACAGGGCAGAGGGGCAGGCCAAGAGTTCCACCCATGAAAAAGCAACCTCTGTGTGTGTGTGTGTGTGTCTGGGTTTGACTTCCGTCCAGGAGTGATATTCCCAAAGCACTAGGGAGCCCCTTACTGGAATTCAACCGTCCATTCAGGTCCGAGGAAAAAGGAGAAAGCTTGTACTGCATTCCTTCCACCCCACAGACGAGCCCCAGCCCTCCGAAGGGTGCCAGCAGTAGAGATGCTGTGGAAATTTCTCTAGGGAAATCTCACAGAAGCCTGTAAGAAACTTGACCTCATTTGCATTTTCTGATTGAATCACTGATAGGTTTTTAGTTCTCTCCCTTCCCTTTACAAAGGCAGGCCCAGGAATGAAGAAAAGGCTCAGTTACCTAGTATTTTCAGGAGAGATGTATTATCACTGATTGTCAACCTGCTTCTCGTACACATGGTGTTTCAAAGCCTTGACTAATTCCATGGTGGATGTGTGTCTGTAGAGTGTTATTTAAAAATCTTTCTTCTTTTCTTGTACATCATGGTTTCGTGAAAAGTTCAACAGCATCAGAACACACTCCTGAAGGATTTATTAGTTAACGGAATCTTCATCCTCATTATGGTGGTGAAGGAATTTCTTTCAAGGACTACAGTTCCAGTAATAGCATAAATCAAAGACAAGACTGTTGCTTGCTCTGCTCAAGATTTTTGTTTTTAATCTCATGCCCCAGAGGGAGGGGAAATTTAGATGTAGAAAACCAGAGTGTGAGACCAAGTTATTTAGCTGTCGGTCATGATCTGGGCTGCTGGAATCTGTTCGTTGTTGTCAGGGAGCCTTTAAGATAGGCAAATAGTGTTGTAGAGTTTGTTCTTCAACCTGCGTGTTGGCCTTCCTTTGGCTGCTTTTGCAAAAGTCCAGCAGCACTGTTCTCTCTGCCTGCCACAAACCGTCATGAAAAATGTTGCTGTGACAGGGAAATAGCAAGTTTCGTGCTGAGCTTATGTACACAGGGCTCAGAAACATGTACCTAATCATAGGAAAGACAAACCAAGAGCCAAAGAAAATCAGTTCAATTCATTTTCCTATTGATAAAGGATAGAAATCCTTTTTTTTTTTTAATATTTCATGCGAAATCAAGAATCCACTCTTCCAAGTGCAGCATTTAGCTGTGTGCTAAGTTTCTTTTTCTTCTGAGTTATTAATTACTCTCTTTCTCTTCTGCATCCCAAAGAGAAGGGACCTTTGAAGGCTCTAGAATCCCAAAGGAAGAACATTTCATCCTGGTTATAAATGGGCAAGGTGGGATTCAAACACATTCTGGTTCTGCATTGGGCTTTGTCACTTTGCTGTGTGACTTTAAGCAAGGTGCTCCACCTCTCTGAGCTTCTTTGTCTTCCTCTGTTAAATGTGGCTTGAATTCCTGTCTAAAAGGGTATGAGGAATAAAAGGAGATCATATACGTAAAGAATTCTAACGGGTTTCTCCTTCCCTCTGCACTTCTCTTATGTGGAAAATTCCTGAAAAATAAAATTTAAGGATGATTTTATTTTTTGCACTTTAACGTATTATTATTAGGTTGGTGTGAAAATAATTGCAGTTTTTGCCATTAAAGGTAATAGCAAAAACCGCAATAACTTTTGCACCAACCTAAATAGAATCCTGTACTTGTTCCATAATTTCATTTTAGACTCTCCCCATCCTAATGCCCCTCTTTCTCTCTCGCTTTGCCTTGTTCCTAATCCCTCTCACTCACAGTATTTCTCTCCTTTGAGAGAATCTACTTCCTTTTCTTTTTCATTTCTTTATCCATATGACTCAACCTGTGACTGGCATAAAAGAGGGTAGGGAAGGATTAGCATTAGACTCAGGGCATAGAATGTAGGAAAATAGTATATAAAAAGGAAAAGGAAACTGTAGTGTTTTATTCATTTGATGAATATTGATGAAGCCCCTACTGTGTGCACACCCAGGGCCCAAGACTGACACACTTCATGCCCCCACAGAGTATATGGGCAAACCTGGAAGTAAACAGGTAGGTACAAGTCTCTCTACCAAGGGATTTGGCACAGGGGACAAACACAGGGTGTTGTGGGTGCACCCTAGAGGGGCCTCAGCCCACACAAGGGAAGGCAGTAACGTCTGCCTGGCAACTGGAGGTAAAGACATGGGAGAAAGGACTAGCCAGGCTAGGAGCAAGGAGTGTCAGGGCACCAAGGAGAGATTGGACCTGGCGTTACTGAAGAAACAAAAGCCCAGGATGGAGACAGGAGGAATAAGTTCTGGTGTTGTATTGCACAGGTGCACAGCCTGGGGGCTATAGTTAATGACAATGTATTATATACAGACATACATCATTTTGTTCCACCACTTTGCAGATACTGCATTTTTTTTACACATTGAAAGTTTGTGGCAAGCCCACCTTGATGAAGTCTGTCAGCACCATTTTTCCAACAGTGTGTGTTCACTTCATGGTTCTGTGTCAGCTTTTTAGCCATAAAGTATTTGAAAATTAAGATATATTTGTGTTTTTAGACATAATGCTGTTGCGCACTTAATAGAATGCAGTATAGTCTAAACGTAACTTTCAGATGCACTGAGAAACCAAAATATTCGTGTGACTTGATGGCGATATTTGCTTTATTGCCATGGTCTAGAGACCAAACTCACAATCTCTCTGATATTTGCCTGTACTTCCAAATTGCTAAATAATTAGATTTTAAACGTTCTCACTGCAAAGAAATGATATGTATGTGAGGTGATGATATGTTCATTTCACAATGCATACGTGTATCATAACCACCACATTGTACCCCATAAATACATACTATTATTATTTGTCAATGAAATATAAATTTTTTTAAGAAAAAGATCAGAATGGAGGAACAGAGTGCAAGGGAGGGGGCATCTGAAGATGAGCTGGAGGGCTTTGCACGCCTCGGGGAGTGTCGACTGGACTCGGATGAAGAACCAGGGGAAGCCGCGGGAAGTAAATGGTGGCGGGATGGGGAGGGTGGGCAATGGTGATCAGATCTGTGATTTCGGCACCTGGCTCTGGCTGCAGTGGGGGAAGCTGGGTCTGCGTATCTCTTCTCTGTGCCTATCTTTCCACGTTTGTAAGTTGGGCCCTTGGAGTTGCCAAGCCCTCGGCTTTGAAAATAAGCCGCTTTGTTCAAGTTTAGTGCTGTCAGTGGTCCAGCAAATTGAGATTAAAAGAGGTCCCCCTTGGCCAGGCGCTGTTTTAAGGACTCTGCTGAGGGTTTAAACGGACTAGTTTTGAAATGTAAGACAAACCGTAATCACCAGGCAGTGCTCCCTTGTTTTGCCAGGGAGAGACATTTATAGGTATTAAACTAGTTCCAGAAGGCCTCTAATACAGTTCCTTAAATGCAATAATAACACAGAATTATTAGGGGAAACTATTATTATTATTCCAAGTAATAACATAATTTTGTGCCCATGGAGGACATCCAAAGTGCTGAGAGAAGTGAGCATTGGTTAATTAAGCCCAGCCACTCCTCCACGAGTTGGGTGAAGCATCATTAGGTTCGTTTTTATAGAGGAGTCAACTGAAACACAGTTGGATTAGTTGACTTCCTTAAGGTCAGACCGTGGGAAAAAAACCTGGGGAATTTTGTGTTTGATCAACCCTTTCGCCTCATGTGTCCTACTTATGAACACGGATTCAGATTCACCCAGTGCCTAGGCAAAGAATAAACCTACAGGGTTGGGAAACCCTAGAGACCCTGGTCTTACCTTCCTCACCCCAGGTTGAGGACAGGCTGGAGAGGAGAAGCACCCAGAAGCAGTCCTAATACATGTGCCCTTTACTTCTCCATACTCTCATGGGCCCTTATGCACAGAGAGAAGCTGATTCGTAATGATGCCAAGGACAGTGCTTTGGAGGAAAATCTCAGCACTGGTTGAAAATGGCAAACAAAGCCAGGTTAGGTGGGGAGGGAAATGGAAGCACAGAGAGGCCGCTATTTTCAGGAGCTTCCTGTTCTGATGGCAGGAGTTTGAAGCCCAGTAATTCCTCAGCATCCACTGGTGCAGCCCCTGTCTTCTCTTCCATCCATTTTCTTCGGCTTTGTCCTCCTGCCTCCAGAATTCCAGGATTCAAGCTTGGAAAAGACATCTCTGGGACTGTGTTGGGCATCTTAGGAAGCTGTGCTCTCTCTTCATTTATTATTTTTTTCCATGACTAACTCATATTAGGAACTGCACTAGACACTGGAGTGCAGGCACTAGTGCAGTGCACTAGACACTGGAGATACAGCAGAATAAGGCTTAATTCCTACCCTCATGAAGCTCCATCTGGAAAGGGAAAAAGATACCATAGATCCCCTTCACCTCTCCCACTTCCACCCAAAATCAGCATCCTTAGCATATGATTCATGCTTCAGTACAGGAGAGTCACATGCAGGATGCCTTGAAGAACGCTGGCTAATTCTACCTGGGGAGTTAGAGAAAGTTTTGGGGAGGAGCCAAGGTTGGTCTGAGAACTAAGAGAAAGTCCTTCTGGGCAAAAGGAACAGCCTGAGTAAGGGCATGGAGACATGACACTGTAGGAGGCTTGGAAACCATATAAAAAGTTAAGTCTTCATTATGTAACATTGTTCCTTTGGACTGGAAGAGCTAAATTAGTCCCTAATAATATATTCTCTCATAATCTTCATAGATTGTTTTATGACATGTAGTATGCCTTTTTATCCAAATAGATTATATGTTATTCAAGTTCTAAGACCTTGTTCTCCCCCTTAACATGGAACTAAGCAGGACTGAGTATCCAACATTTACCTAAAAGAGATAAAGAAAAAGGTGAAGTTAACACAACCTTTGATCTTAAATGTGATGCCTCAGTTCTCTGAGCCTTGATTTTCTACTATGTAAAATTATGGCAATTATGCTATTTCTCAGGATTATTTCAAAGATAAAATAAGGCAACACAGGTAAAAGTACTTTATAAACTATACTGTATTACATATAATATTGCTCTTATTACATTTGATCTGATCGGTAATTATAATAAAGATATAATATTCTGTAGTAGTTTTTACTCCCTCAACTGTGGCCAGTTAGATTCTCTAAGTTCAGCCACACAACGTATGCTAAGATTTCAATGGCAGGCTGATGGGAAGATGGGCAAAGGTTACAGTTAAGTGGGGCTCATTTTGAAGACTAGATTTTAGTCAATAGATTCCAGACCCCATTCAGCACTGGGGTGGAGCTCCTAACACATTACCTGCCTAGGTTCTCACTATTTTGAAGCCTAGGAGAGCTAAGCACACAGATTTCGAGACTTTGCCACTCATAGGCTTCATGGGACATGAGCAAACACAGCCCGTCATGCACAATTGTGAGCACTCAGTGAAGATACAGAAAGGTGTTCCCTGGAGAAAGCTGGCTGTCCAGATAGAACTCCACAAAGCTGGTGGCCTGCAAGGGTCTCTGCCCTCACCAACCTGTCTGCTCTTCCTGGGCACAGAGGATATGGTATTTCCCAGTCCCCTCATTCTTGGGTTAGAGGATATGGTATTTCCCAGTCCCCTCATTCTTGGGTTGGGGCCGTGAGGCTGAGTCCTGGCAAATGGGATGTAAATGGACAGGATACAAGTTCTTGTTCTTCTGTCTCTCTTTCTCTCCTATGGTGCCTTTGGAGTCAGCATGTTGCAGATGACAGAGAAACAAGATAAAGACCACTGGTCTGCATCAGACTTGATGGAATCCAGAGATAAAGCTTTTTCTGTTAAGCTACTGAGAGGTAGGAATTTGTTATCATAGGGTACAGCCTCTTCTGATCAGCACAGTCCCGTTGCCTTGGTGCTGTCACTGTAGTTCAGAATCTGGCAGTATCCTTTTTTATGGTAGGACATGCCCCTTCTGGATGATGTTCACCCATCCAGTGTCCAGATTCCATCACTTACACTGCATTAGGGCTCTCTGACGTAAGACCTCCTTCAACCTGACTTTGTGTATTTCTGCTTAAACCCACTAGGTGCTGAATTTACAGTTTGACTCTCAGATGAGACTGCTACTTCTATCACAGTGAACAAGGAGGGAGTGTCTCTGGTCTCCCTAAGCCACTTAATACATATTTATTGATGTTATTCTTAAGTCCTTAAAAATATGGGATGATAACATCTACTGAGCTCTTTCTTTGTGTCATCAGTCACTGGGGAATTTGCTTTCTCCACGTATTATTTCATTTACTCTTATTTATTTATTTATTTACTATTTATTTATTTATTTTTAGAGACAGGGTCTCATTCTGTTGCCCAGGGTGGAGTGCAGTGGCATGATCATGGCTCACTGCAGCCTTGAACTCCTAAGCTATAACAATTCTTCCACCTCAGCCTCCTCAGTAGCTAGGACTACAGATACATGCCACTGTGCCTGTCTAATTTTAAAAATACATATATTTGTAGAGATGGGGTCTCACTGTGTTGCTCAGGCTGGTCTCAAACTCCTGGGCTCAAGCATTCCTCCCGCCTCATCATCCCAAAGTAATGGGATTACAGGTGTGAGGCACTGCACCTGGCCTTCATTTAATTTTGACAATAAACTTACAGGTTAAGTACTATTATTGTTTCCATTTTATAGATGGAGAAATTAAGGCACCAAGTAGTTAAGCAGATTTTCCAGGGTCAAACAGAGAGAAGCAGAGATTCAAATCTAGGTAGTGTGATCAGAGATGACATGCTTATAAACATGTGATGCTTCCCCACAATGTGCACAATTCTTAAAAACTAAAGAATGCTACTGCTTGATTCAACTTTGGGATTTTTAATAATTAGAAAACTTTGCCATTTCAGCATTAAAATAATGAATATGAAAATGATTCAACTTTCATAAATAACCTGAGATGGAAAGTTGTTAGCTACCCAAGAGACAGTAAATGGAATTAACACACCTTGGTCCTTGGCTAGCCTCGCAGGCACATTGCTTACTGTGGATTAATGATCAAATAGGTATTTGAAAGGTGCAAATTATAAATCCATTGGGTAGGACCAGTTCTGCAGAGATGGACTAGTCAGAAATGAGAATTGAGATGTGGGCAATAATAAAAGCCATAAAGAAACTGTCAGTTTTCCAGTGGATTAAGATTTCTTTTCAGACAATGTTTCTGTATTACATCATTGGTCCAAAGTATATTTGACTGTTTTACTATGTTAAACACAGAATGAAGGACCTTAGACAGAATGGTTAGAGATAGAAGATTAAATATACATGTGTAATTCTGTTCTCTCCTCAAAATCCACTAAAATGATTTGTAAAGAGTCTTTTTCAAGAATAACCCACAGACTAAAAAGAATAGTGGAGAGTAGATTGGCAACAATACTTTAGGAGCTGGAAAGCAGGTGGAATAGAGGTGACTGACTTATCAGATACAGGAAAGCTGAATGCCAAGCCAGCAAGGGGGAAAACCCAGATTATCACAGAACCCAGTGCCACGCAGATTTAAGAATTGATGGCGCCAGGTACCTCTGAAAATGAAATCGATGGGCTAAAAATAAGGTGGATGAAAAGTCTGTTGAAATAGCAGTCTTATCCTAGATTCACTCTGGGAAATGGTACCATCCCTCCCCTGAGCTAGAGCATTATCCTTTGGATAGTGTGAAACTGAGTGTCTCTGGACTTAGGACAATGTTCAAACAGTGGGGTTAAGACATACGTTCACGTATTTAATTGAAGACTCCCTGCTTTCTCTTTTGGACTTGTCTCCCACACAATAGCAGCCAGATGTTTATCTCTAAGCAGCAACTGGAATTTTCTCTGTGGTATCTGACTAGTCTAAGAGAAATAAAAGACCAAAGAAGCTGGCATTGTGGCTCCCCAAGGAAATGGCCTAATCCATTATTCTAACAGTGGATGAACCCCTTTCGTGTACCCAGAAATCGTACTCAGCCTTTTAATGACCCACTCTTAAATAAATTAGAGCAGATAAACAAGAATTACCAGGCATTTGAGGAAAGCATATAATGTGAGATACAGAGAAAGTAGCAAGTTAGAGGAAATAGAAACTACGAAGGGAGGGAAAAAAAAAAAAAACAACTGGAGGGAAAGGGTGGAATACCATTGACTTTAAAAAACACAGAAAGTTAAGTAGAGATATTGCATTCATGAACAAAGAACAATGTTTTAAAAAAAAGGAATACTGAAAAATACTAATGAGCTATAATAAATTAAAAATTGAAGAGTAGAAGGAAAAAAACGAGAGAAAAATAAGCAGGGTATGGGAAGGGTAAAATAATTCAATAGATGATTCAGGAAAATTTCCCACCATTGAAGTTTCTCGTTGAATCTCTTAAATGCCCAGTATAAGGGGTGAGGTTCGATCTACACTAAGACAGGATCATGAGATTTCAGAACACCAAACACAAGAAGACCCTTGGTTTCCAAAGGCAAATCGCAAGTTTTGTATAAAAGATCAAGAATTAGACACGTTAGATGTCTCAACAGCAACATTGGAAACCAGAGGGTGATGAAGCAAGGTTTTCAAAGTCCCAAAGGAAAATTGTTTCCAGGGTAGAATTCTCTATCTAATCAAACTATTAATTAATGTGAGGTTAGCACAAAAAATTTTTTAGATATGTGTGGTCTCCAAAATGTTAGCTTACACACGCTCTTTCTCGGAAGACTACTGAAAGATGCACCATCAAATTTGAGGGCATAAACCAAGAAAGACAGGAGGCTCTAAAAAACAAGGAAGCCAACAAAATAGAGAGTGAAGAGAGTCCCCGGATCATGGGAAAGAGAAATCACAACACAACAGCCTTACAACAGCCCAGAAACAAACCAATCCAGACTGGAGCAGGTCAGCAGGATCCTGGGGAAATAGCTTCAAGAAGGTGAAACTGATAGAACACCTGATTTGTCTGAATGCATTGAAACTTACATTTGGAGAGTTTGGGGTTGAATAAGGAATAAGTAGAGAGAAAATGAAGCAAGCAAAAAAAGTTAATTATTAATTCCAGAAAAAAAATAATATTATACAGAAAAAGGAAGAGTATTCGTTGTATATAACATGACCCATCGGTGAATAGCATTTACATTGTCATAAAAGCAGAAGCACAGAATATTGATCCAACCAAAATTGTGATAAACTGCAAGTGGCAGGATGGGGGACAGGAAGTGTGCATATGTGTGGTGGGGGTGGGAGTTCTTGAAAGAAAGCAAAAACCTCATCTTCCGTCGTGGAAGGTCAATAGATAAAGCCTAAACCAGAAACATCAAAAAGTAGTTACATAAACCTATTATTTAGAGATATGGAGGTAAATATCAAAAGAATCAGCTAAAGAAGTTAAAAGTGGTTGCCCTTGGCCATAAGAAATATGGGCAGGGACTGTTGGTTTTTCTATAAAGCTTTGTAGAATTATTTGCCTCTTTAAATAACGTGCAGGTACAACCTTAAATAAATGAATTTTGAAAAAGACAGAATTGGGATTAACTGTGCACATTGCTATCAGTTGTTGCAGTTCAGGCCACTGTTACCACACAATTTACCAATTCAAGTTTGATATCCACCTGGCCATTTTTAGGATGTGTGGAATATTTATTTACAGAATTTAGAGCTGAAGGACTTTGTACATTTTTAAATTTTTTTTTCAATGGGTTTTTGGGGAACAAGTCATGTTTGGTTACATGACTAAGTTCTTTAGTGGTGATTTCTGAGATTTTGGTGCACCCATCACCCGAGCAGTGTACCCTATACCCAGTGTGTAGTCTTTTATCCATCGCCACCCCCAACCTTTCCTCTGAGTCTCCAAAGTCCAATGTATCATTCTTATGCCTTTGCGTCCTCATAGCTTAGCTGCCACATATGAATGAGAACATATGATGTTTGGTTTTCCATTCCAGAGTTACTTCACTTAGAATAATAGTCTCCAGTTGCTTCCAGGTTGCTGCAAATGCCACTATTTCATCCCTTTTTTGGCTGAGTAGTATTCCATGGTGTGTGTGTATATACACATAAATTTGTATATATGTTTATAATGTGTATTATAAACATATATATAAATTATGTTTTATATTGTAAACATATATAACATATATTTATATATTTATAAAGAAATGATATATAAAATGTATATAATTTTATATAACACTCACTGATTTATATAATGATAACATTATATAAATGTATATAACACTTTCTTTATTCACGCACTGATTGATAGGCATTTGTGCTGGTTCCATATTTTTGCAATTGCAATTTGTGCTGCTATAAACATGTGTACGCAAGTATCTTTTTCATATAATGACTTAC
>NW_012106731.1:987782-1000625 GCF_000951045.1 Mandrillus leucophaeus
CAAAAAATTTTTTAGATATGTGTGGTCTCCAAAATGTTAGCTTACACACGCTCTTTCTCGGAAGACTACTGAAAGATGCACCATCAAATTTGAGGGCATAAACCAAGAAAGACAGGAGGCTCTAAAAAACAAGGAAGCCAACAAAATAGAGAGTGAAGAGAGTCCCCGGATCATGGGAAAGAGAAATCACAACACAACAGCCTTACAACAGCCCAGAAACAAACCAATCCAGACTGGAGCAGGTCAGCAGGATCCTGGGGAAATAGCTTCAAGAAGGTGAAACTGATAGAACACCTGATTTGTCTGAATGCATTGAAACTTACATTTGGAGAGTTTGGGGTTGAATAAGGAATAAGTAGAGAGAAAATGAAGCAAGCAAAAAAAGTTAATTATTAATTCCAGAAAAAAAAATAATATTATACAGAAAAAGGAAGAGTATTCGTTGTATATAACATGACCCATCGGTGAATAGCATTTACATTGTCATAAAAGCAGAAGCACAGAATATTGATCCAACCAAAATTGTGATAAACTGCAAGTGGCAGGATGGGGGACAGGAAGTGTGCATATGTGTGGTGGGGGTGGGAGTTCTTGAAAGAAAGCAAAAACCTCATCTTCCGTCGTGGAAGGTCAATAGATAAAGCCTAAACCAGAAACATCAAAAAGTAGTTACATAAACCTATTATTTAGAGATATGGAGGTAAATATCAAAAGAATCAGCTAAAGAAGTTAAAAGTGGTTGCCCTTGGCCATAAGAAATATGGGCAGGGACTGTTGGTTTTTCTATAAAGCTTTGTAGAATTATTTGCCTCTTTAAATAACGTGCAGGTACAACCTTAAATAAATGAATTTTGAAAAAGACAGAATTGGGATTAACTGTGCACATTGCTATCAGTTGTTGCAGTTCAGGCCACTGTTACCACACAATTTACCAATTCAAGTTTGATATCCACCTGGCCATTTTTAGGATGTGTGGAATATTTATTTACAGAATTTAGAGCTGAAGGACTTTGTACATTTTTAAATTTTTTTTTCAATGGGTTTTTGGGGAACAAGTCATGTTTGGTTACATGACTAAGTTCTTTAGTGGTGATTTCTGAGATTTTGGTGCACCCATCACCCGAGCAGTGTACCCTATACCCAGTGTGTAGTCTTTTATCCATCGCCACCCCCAACCTTTCCTCTGAGTCTCCAAAGTCCAATGTATCATTCTTATGCCTTTGCGTCCTCATAGCTTAGCTGCCACATATGAATGAGAACATATGATGTTTGGTTTTCCATTCCAGAGTTACTTCACTTAGAATAATAGTCTCCAGTTGCTTCCAGGTTGCTGCAAATGCCACTATTTCATCCCTTTTTTGGCTGAGTAGTATTCCATGGTGTGTGTGTATATACACATAAATTTGTATATATGTTTATAATGTGTATTATAAACATATATATAAATTATGTTTTATATTGTAAACATATATAACATATATTTATATATTTATAAAGAAATGATATATAAAATGTATATAATTTTATATAACACTCACTGATTTATATAATGATAACATTATATAAATGTATATAACACTTTCTTTATTCACGCACTGATTGATAGGCATTTGTGCTGGTTCCATATTTTTGCAATTGCAATTTGTGCTGCTATAAACATGTGTACGCAAGTATCTTTTTCATATAATGACTTACCTTCCTCTGCATAGATACCTAGTAGTAGGATTGCTGGATCAAATGGTAGATCTACTTTTAGTTCTTTAAGAAAACTCCACCGAGTTTTCCATAGTGGTTGTACTAGTTTACATTCCTACCAGCATTGTAAAAGTGTTCCCTTTTCACTGCATCAACACCAACATCTATTTTTTTTATTAACTTTTTATTATGACCATTCTTGCAGGAGTGAAGTGGTATCGCGTTCTGGTTTTGATTTGCATTTTCCTGATCATTAGTGATGTTGAGCATTTTTCCATATGCTTGTTGGCCATTTGTATATCTTCTTTTGAGAATTGTCTATTCATGTCCTTAGCCCACTTTTTGATGAGATTGTTTGTTTTTTTCTTGCTCATTTGTTTGACATTCTGGATATTAGTCCTTTGTCAGAAGTACGCTTTGCGAAGATTTTCTCTCACTCTGTAGATAGTCTGTTAATTCTGCTGATTATTTTGCTGTGCAGAAGCGTTCTAGTTTTATTAAGTCTCATCTATTTATCTTTGTTTTTGTTGCATTTGCTTTTGGGTTCTTGGTCATGAAGTCTTTGCCTAAGCCAATGTCTAGAAGGGTTTTTCTGATGTTATCTTCTAGAATCTTTAGGTTTCAGGTCTTAGATTTAAGTCTTTGATCCATCTTAAGTTGATTTTTGTATAAGGTGAGAGACGAGGATTCAGTTTCATTCTCCTACATGTGGCTGCCAATTATCCCAGCACCATTTGTTGAACAGTGTGTCCTTTCTCCACTTTATGCTTTTGTTTGCTTTGTTGAAGATCAGTTGGCCGTAAGTATTTGGCTTTATTTCTGGGTTCTCTATTCTGTTCCATTGCTCTATGCGCCTATTTTTATACCAGTACCATGCTGTTTTGGTGACTATGGCCTTATAGTATAGTTTGAAGTCAGATAACGTGATGCCTCCGGATTTGTTCTTTTTGCTTAGACTTGCCTTGGCTATGTGGGCTCTTCTTTGGCTCCATATGAATTTTAGGATTGTTTTTTCTAGTTCTGTGAAGAATGATGGTGATATTTTGATGAGAATTGCATTGAATTTGTAGCTTGCTTTTGGCAGTATGGTCATTTTCACAATATTGATTCTACCCATCCATAAGCATGGGATATATTTTCATTTGTTTGTGTCATCTATGATTTCTTTCAGCAGTGTTTTGTAGTTTTCTTGTAGAGGTCTTTCACCTTCTTGGTTAGGTATATTCCTAAGTTTGTTTATTTGGTTTTTGTTGTTGTTGTTTGTTTGTGTTTTTGTTTTTGCAGCTATTGTGAAAGGGGTTGAGTTCTTGATTTGATACTCAGCTTGGTCGTTGTTGGTGTATAGCAGAGCTACTGATATGTGTACATTAATTTTGTACCCTGAAACTTTGCTGAATTCATTTATCAGACCTAGAAGCTTCTTGGATGAACCTTTAGGTTTTTCTAGGTACAGGATCATATCATCAGCAAACAGCAACAGTTTAACTTCCTCTTTACCGAATTGGATGCCCTTTATTTCTTTCTCTTTTCTGATTGCTCTGACTAGGACTTCCAGTACTATGTAGAATAGAAGTAGTGAAAGTGGGCATCTTAGTCTTGTTTCAGTTCTCGGGGGAATGCTTTAAACTTTTCCCCATTCAGTATAATGTTGACTGTGGGTTTGTCATAGATGGTTTTTCTTACCTTAAGGTATGTTGAATGACTTTTTCTAAATAGACAGAAGCCTCACTACAAAGAAAATTGGCCCAATTTTCTTCCTTTGACACCTTCAAGCCTGCCTTTTTCTCCTTTTTGTCCATAAAAGGTGCTCCGAAAAGGGAGAGGGTACATGATGGGAAGCAAGAAAGCCATGACTCCAGTCCTAACTCTACTCATAACCTACTGGTCCTTAACTTCACTCAGCATGTTGGTTGTTTCTCCATCTGTAAAATGGGAATAGTAATACCCACAGTGCTACTTTGTAGCACTGTTGTGGGTAATCAAAAGAGGGTATATAGATAAGGTCTTTTATGAAACTGTTAAGTCTTCTAGATGCCAGGCATTGCTATTATTCTCATTACCACTGCAGCTCCCTGGGAGAGAAATCAGTACAGGCAATCTAAAAGTTTCCATTAGTAATACTGATGAGAGTTCTGCGATATTAAAAGAGTGGCATTCCAGAAGGCATGGCAAGAGATGTTTTAACCATTCCACTCTGGTCTGGCCTAGATTTAGTCTGCATGTGGCTGCTGTTCATGGGTGGAGCTATAGACACCTTAACACAGAGATAACCTTATAGTCAGAGTGTGCAGAATTGTGGGTGCTTTTCACTCAGGCACCTTGGCCAGCCAGCTGCTAGAGTATGTATTTTCCTTTGCCCCAAATTTTTTGTTTTTGTTTTTTTAATCTCCTTGCCTTTTTTTTCCATCTTGGGTTCTTAACAAGAAATCAAAAGCAGGGAGTTATACTCCTCCTGACAGATCTGACTTCTCTACTGAAAGGAAGAATTTCAAGGCAGCGTGTCACTGCCTAAAATGCTTATGAGAGATGCAGTCAGATTGGCCAGAGCACTCAAGAGGGAGGCTTTACAAACCATTGCCAGGCCTTAAAACCTGCCCAGTCTACCCTCTACAGATTCCTGAGGCAGAGAGAAGAGTTGGTGCTCCAAAGAGGCTCCTGAGTACCTGAGATTTAAACTTCTGTGACTTGTGTTGCCAATTTGGTATTGAACATTGTGTAAAGGAAAATATACCATATTATAGAGCTATAAAAGGGTCTTTGGAAGGCATTGAAATGATGCTCTTAGTTGGCAGTATTGGAAACTGACACCAAGTAATGTGATTTGCCTCCTCTGGCCAGTGGCAAAACCAGGACTGGAATCCAAGGCTTTTTCTGCTCAGTTTGCCAGAGAGAGAGGAGCCTACTGGGCTCTAGAATGTTCATAGACCTACCATGTGATCCTATATCAATGATACAATATAATATCAGCTAACATAGATTGAGTGCTAACTAGGTGTTAAGTGTTTTACATAAATACTCAGAATCACAGCTACTGTATGTGTTGGGTCCTATTATTCTATCCTACAACAGGATCAGAGAAGGTAGGTAAGTTTCCCAAGGCTGCACATCCAGTTAGTGCTGGGTTTAAACCCAGTCCCTTCTGACTCCTGATTCCTCCCTTCTTGCTGCCTTCTTCTCCCTGCATTTCCTACATTAAGGTATTTGTGCCGTGTTTTAATTGTTTGTGGCGAGAGTTCTCTTGCCTCTTTCTCTCTGTCTTTCCTATGACTTTGAATTCCCCAGCCCTGTTGGACTGTTGTTTCTGGTTTAAATGACTGACATGGTTTTATTTGGGCTGTTGTCAGAGTGACTGGGTACGGTGAAGTCACCCTCTGGCAGGTGTTCCCTTGCATGTCAGAGGAGAGTGGCGTCATGGTGAGAGGGGATGGCTGCCTATGGGGTGCGGGAGAGAGGAGCTTGGGACAACTCCGGCTGCAGGTTGGGGAAGTGACTGGTGGAAGCAGTGATTCATCATCCTGGATCCATGGGATTCTCACAATTTTCACGCCTTAAACAAAACGGGTGCATTTAAAAACTGTCTGGGAAGCCATTTTCCCTTGATTTACTTGGGCGATGAGGAAATTGTGTTTAAAGCTACACATATAAGAAAGTCAATGACTGCATTACAGAAGAACAATGAACAAATGTGAATTTTAGGTTTCTGGTTTCTTCTGTTGAAAGAGAGAGCCTGTTTTAATTTAAGAGCCATTATCACAGAGTTGTAAAGAGATATTAACTGAGAAAGGATCTCTGAATTTACAATTCAAATATATAAACCCTGGCTAAAATGCAATGAGACCAATTTTTGTGTGTGGCTCTTGAAATCACTTGTTTAATCTCATACATATGTAATTCTATAGTCACACCCCTCATTTGTGGAAATTCAAAAATATTTGTAGTCCTTCTTGGCTACCATTGATCTTAATCACCAATGGAGCTTAAGCAATCAAACTCACTTAGCCACATTTTAAATGGCCCTGATTCATGAACTTGCTCATTTCGGCCCTGTGGAAATAGTACTTATTTGGGATTCAGACGGCCCTGGCTTCAGATTCAGATTCTGCCATTCCCTGTACGATCTTGGACAAGTTACCTCCCTGAGCCTCAGTTTCCTAATTTGTCAAATGAAGAGGATTGATGTGGGTCTCCAGAAGTTGTTGGGAGCATTAAATGAGTTTATTTTATTAAAGAATTATGATGTAACAGCTAACACAGAGCAAACGTGTTAACTGGTAGTTGTTTGTTTTGTTTTGTTTTGTTTTTTTGAGATGGAGTTTGCTCTTGTTGCCCAGGCTAGAGTCCAATGATATGATCTCAGCTCACTGCAACCTCCACCTCCCGGATTCAAGCGATTCTCCTGCCTCAGCCTCCCAAGTAGCTGGGATTAGAGGCACCTGCCACCAGGCCTGGCTAATTTTGTATTTTTAGTAGAGACGAGGTTTCTCCATATTGGTCAGGCTGGTCTCAAACTCCCGACCCCAGATGATCCACCACCTTGGCCTCCCAAAGTGTTGGGATTACAGGCATGAGCCACGGCGCCTGGCCCTGGTAGTTCATTTTAATGCTGGTGCTAGAAAGTGCTTTGTCTCTTCCTGACATATTTGGAAGACACAGTGAAAGACAAAGTATAGAATGGAGATAGAAGGGGAGAATTCCAAACAGAAATTTCCCCGCCGAATGTGTAAGTACCAATTCTCCATATTGTGGTTCAGAAACTTAAGAGTTGTTCCTGTGCCATCTCTTTTTGGGTGACTGGAGAAAATAGGAACATCATGGGGTTGTAGGTAGTAATAACAGCTGGCTATAGTAATAAACAGCTACTTCCTCCTGAGGCAGAGTCACAGAATGCCAGAGAAGAAGGAAGATCTTAGAATTCTTTTAGTGCCAGGGAAACTGAGGCCCAAAAAGATGATTTGACAGGGAATTAGCAGCAACGCTAGGCCTCCAACTTGGGACAGCCACTCTGGCATCTCTTCCACTCTGAAATGCTGCCTTGTGGGCTCTGAACCCACTGCTGCTCAATTCCTTGCCTTTTCTTGGGAACAGCAAAAGCTGACATGCACGTTGCATGCAGGGACCTCCTCTTTAGTCTGGACTTGTTGAGTATTTCCTAATAGGTTGCATCCTTGGGCCACAAGCATGAAGAGTCTAAACAAGTGAACTCAAGAGAACTGTGAAGCCCCAGCTCTCTTTTCATCACCTCCATCCCCCTCCCCTAAGTGAAGAATCGGTTCTTCCTTGCCTGGACCCTTCCCAGTTGGTCCGAAGGGGCTGAAGCTCAGGGTGTGCACACGAGAGGCAAGGTTTCAGCCAACAGGAGTTCTAATTTGAGGCATAAATTAGTGCACACCTGAACAAGTGACATTATCCACATGATAAATTGCTATAGGCACAGGCCATTGTGTTCATAAGGGTGATTTATGGCCCGGGTTTGGAAATGAACAGAGAAAGAAATATTTAAATGTAACCATTTAAAAACCAAGCTGTTGGGTTTAGGACTGTCTTCAGAAAACTGAGGTGTCTTTCTTTTGTTGGAGTTGTCCATATTAATCAAAATAAAGTGGTATGGCTTTAATTTAAAAAAAAAAAAAGAAAAAGAAACAAAACATTTAGGCTTTAAATAGGACATGTGAGGGTTTTCCTTCCTATTTTATTTTTTCTAGAACACAAAACCCAGAATGAAACCTCCAGGAAACTGTACATACTTTCTTAGGTCTTCTCTCAGTGTCTTATCTTTTGTGCTAAGCAGTAAATGAAAACCTTAATTGATTTCTTGCCTTATTGAATCTGGGCAAAGATTTTCATCTCTGTAGACACAGAAATATTTGAAAAAGACAACAACAGGTGAATATGATTTCAAAAGTAAAGAGGAGTAAAAGACATAAGCCACCAGGCTCGTGACATGCACACACACATACACCCCACGTATACACATACACATACACATACACACACGTGCCGCATACACGCACAGAAACACACACACATTATGCCTTAAAAGGCAAGGTTCTTCCTTCTGAACATGGAAGCCAGATACTTGAGCTATTTGTCCTTGGCAAAGTTTCTACAGGGGAAGAGAGAGGTGGGCCTCATGAAATATTCAGGAGAATTCCCACCCAGGCAGAGTCACAATGAACAAATGAAATGAGTCCCTTTACAGGACCAGTAGCCCTCTGTAAAGCTAGAAATAATGGCAAAATACTAATGGCTACCACTTCTTTGGTTCCTACCCTGTGCTGTAATGGAGACCAAACACTTGGTCTGCATATTAACCCATGAGTTGGGAATTGTTATTCACATACGCAGATGAGGAAATTGACCAGAAGGTTGTCATCGTTGGCCCATGATCATGTAGCCCGTCCTTGTCAGGACCCAGGTGCAGAATTGGGTCTGTAAGGATCCAGCACTTGTGTTCTCTCAAATCTTCCCCACTTACCAGTGGTGCCTGTTTTTACTCAACTTCCCACTCCCACCAAGCCTTGTACAGTAGCTCTGGGCTCTGGTGCCAGACCATTCATTGCCTAGCAATTAGACCTGGAGCCAGCCACAACCCCTCTCTCAGTCTTCATTTTCCACATCTATAACATCAGTGATTCATTTCCTACCTAGCTAACGTGGTTGCGATATCAAATAAAACAAGATGAAATGTATGTGAAGACAGCTTCTTACACTGAGATACACCACCATCGTCATCATTATCATTTTATACTAACACATTTTATACCATACAAGCCTGCTTGCATTCTATTAGGAGACTTCTGTAAGCTAAAAAGCCCACCAACAACCACAAAGCTCATCTGAAACCGTGAGTTTTCTCTGTGGGGTCTGCTCACAGATTCCACACTGTGGCGTGCCTCTCCCAGGCTTTCAGGCAACTGCACTGGGGGCATTTGAGGCCAGAGAGTTTCATGTCTTTATAACATTATGCATTAAAGTCATCTGTAAAATGCAGAGACATTCCAAATAGCCCTTATGTTTTTTATTTTTTCATCTTGGCACGGGGATACAGAGCAATTTTCCAGAATGTTTTAAATAGGAAAAAAATGCTCATTCTCAAGACAGCCATTCTGCAGTCCCGAGCCTCTGGGTCATATTCACATTCAGAAATATCTAAGCCACTAAAGTCTGTGTTTCTTTAAATGGGCTGTTTCTTTATTAAAACAAATGAAGGCAGCATTCGTTCCTTATATAATATTCTTACCTCTGAGCCCTGTGGGCAGGGAGGGTGTGGAAACCTGGAATAAAGCTGTCGGAGGAGGGGGGAGGGGGAGGCCACGACTTAGAGAATGTTTTCTGTAATTCCTAATTGAGCCTTTCCCCCCAAGTCCACTAGGTGTTTTCACAAATTTTACCTAGTAGTGAGGTGATTAAATGCTTTAACAGGGTCTGCGCCAGATAAGGGCTGTTCCTAAAGGTTGGCAGTAGTGTGCCACTCTATTTTGTGGTCTGCCCTTGGTAATAACTCTTTACACTTTATGGATTACATTTCCAGTTTAAAAGTCCCTTCACGTGTAGTTTTTCAGTGGTTCACTTTAATAGGCATGCAGCAATCAATTGCTGTGTGCCAAGCACCGCAGAAAGTACTGGAAATGCAGGTTCAACGTGGCCCCTGCCCTTGAGAGGGTCACAGAGGGACAGAGGAGTGACCAAATCGATAACAACTAACTGCAGCCCATAGTAAATGCTGGAGTCGAGACAGGAAGGACCTGGAGAAAGACCTGCACACTGAGGGAGCAGGCCTCTTCCCAAAGAGATGGGGGCAGCATATGAACTGGGTCCTGGAGGATAAATAGGAGTTTAGGGGGCTGGGAGGTAGATGCTCTGTGGGGTAGATAGAGGAGGTGCTATAATAGTTACTGGTCTATAGCCAGGACACTTGGGCTCAGGGAAAGTCTCTTGCCCCCTGAGTTCACCAAGAGGAGGCTGCTATAAGGGACTGCTCTCTGCAAGCCTAGCGTCCCTCCTCTCACAGCGCTGTCCCAGCCTTCAAGAAGGTTCTCTTTTTTAACATCAAAAGAAGAAACGATGTGAAATCTTCACCTCTTCCTTGTGGGTTTATAAGGTTGATACTTTCCACCAGAGCTGAGTCAGAGACACTGTTACCAAAACGAAATTTTGTTTTAAATTAGTCTTCCTGGCATTTCCTTCTCTGCTTCGTAACTGAGTCCCAGGGCTTGTCATCCTGTTGTGGAGAAGAACGTACAGAGGGGTTTGCCATGATTAGGGCCAGAGAGGTGTTGGAAATGGTTGAATTAAGTGGAACAGCGTGTCATTCTTCTTTTGTTTATTTAACAAATATTTGTATCAGTGGTGTGCTGGGAAATGTTTAACTCTACAAAGTTGTTCTACTGAGCAAGGAAGAAAAAAAAAAAAAAGCCCTGATGTCTAATGTTTGCCAATTTCTGTGGTGTAAATACTCTCATTGTAGCCAATTTTGGGCAACCAACGTGAGGGTGGCTGAATACGAGGTTGGGAGGAGAGGCAGACTTGGTGTAGCATATCACTGCAGGCTCAGGAGATAGACAAGTGAATAACACAGCCCTGGCTGCAGCCCTTTGTAGGAAATAGAGCCACCAGTTATTGGTCAGGCAAAATAGAGACCGTTTTTTTCATTTGATCTTAGCAATATTTCCATTATTATTTTGAAGACATAGAGGCACCGAGAGCCAGAAACAGAGAGCAAGACAAAGAATGATCCATTCCTATCTACATATCTTGATACATTCTGAAATGCTTCAGCCATTTGTCTCTTCCCTTGCCCCTCCCTCCTTATCTACCTCTCTGCGGTTTCTGTCTCTGGGACATGGGTGTTTAGAAGAACATCAGATTGCAGGGAAAAGTAAGACCAAGAAAAAGAAATGATTTTGATTTTTCAGTGCTTCTTGGCATGAAGCATGTGGTATACTTAGTATTTTGGTGGTGGGACTTTTTGGCATCTGAACTTGTTTACCTTAGTGGCTCCTTTCCCCCGCAATACTTTTGGACCAATGCAGTTTATAAATAAAATAAATAAATATGAATCGATCAGAAGAGGAGTTATTATGTTTTGAGTGGATGTGTATCAGCACCTAACTCTTATAAAGATGTACCAGACAGCAGCAGCCAATGCTTGGGCTCCATGAAGGGCCTCAACTCCATATTGTAATGTTTCAGGCTAGCCATGAAAAAGAAACTGCTTACAAAGTCTAGTTGAGAGGACGCCAAGAAGGCCCCCAGACCCCAAGTGAATTCCTCATCGGTCTGTCACCTTTGCTGAAACGTCACTGTTCGTTTACAGCAGTTCCCTCTTGCTAACTGATTCCCATGAAAACTTTTCTAGTATGGAACACTGACACCTTAAGATAAATTAGTTTATTGGATAACTTACAGAATAGGTAGCTGCAAGTAGCTTTCAAAGAGAGAGAGAGAGTCTGAGTATAGTTCCAGAGACCAGCACGAGGGCACGGAGGCCTGAGGTATTGGGGTCCTGGGGTAGGTTAAAGGGAAGGTCTCTGCCCTCTCACTGAGGACACAGCTATATGTCAGCCCTCTCGGCATGACTCAAGGTTCTCATTGTGAGCATGAATAATCAGCCCACGCCATAATACACTGTCCTTGAGTCTTACAAAAAAAAAAAAAAAGAAAAGAAAAAAAAAAAGTCCTTTACTGAGCAATAACTAGATGCCTTTGTTAGCTCATTATATAACTTATCCCATTTTCACAAAGCCCCTGTAAGGTACATATGCTTATCCCCACTTTAGAGTGGGGATGTATCATTCCTTTTTAGAAGGAAATTAGGGGTCAGAGAGAGGAAGTAACTTACACAATATTGCACAGCTAATAAGTGGCAAGGTCTGGCTTTCAGACCTGGATCTGTCTGATTCTTTTTTTTTTTTTTTTTTTTTGAGACGGAGTCTCGCTCTGTCGCCCAGGCTGGAGTGCAGTGGCGCGATCTCGGCTCACTGCAAGCTCCGCCTCCCTAGTTCACGCCATTCTCCTGCCTCAGCCTCCCGAGTAGCTGGGACTACAGGCGCCCACCACCTCGCCCGGCTAATTTTTTGTATTTTTAATAGAGAGACGGGGTTTCACCGTGTTTGCCCGGATGGTCTCCATCTCCTGACCTCGTGATCCGCCCACTTCGGCCTCCCAAAGGGCTGGGATTCCAGGCGTGAGCCACCGCGCCTGGCTGATCTGTCTGATTCTTAAGCCCGTGTCCCCTCCCAGCGACCATGCTGCCTGTTAGGGTGAGAATGGCACTTCCCATGGCTCCAGATCCTGGATGATGCCAGTCATATTTTTGGTGACTTCTGCTTGCTTTTAGTCTTCTCTGTTCTTCCCACTCTGGTGGTCAATACTCACTTGTTGCTTAAGGTACCTTGCTGTGGTGCTCCCTGTCTCCCCTTTCAAGTGCTTAGGAACCAGACACTAAGCATGTTATTTCTAAAATAAGAGTCCATGGATTCTAAGTAGAGTCCTAAGGTTTCTCCAAGTTCAGTACTTGATTCTGGAGACAAATCTTGAACAAACCTTTTAAACTCTCATTTCTGAATGCTTTGCTACTTTCTAAATAAATTATGAAGTATATTTTATAGGTAAAATAGTCCATACATATTTTGTAAGTACACTACAGGTGGTGTGTGTGTGTGTGTGTGTGGTGTGTGTGTGTGTGTCTGTGGGGGGAAACGAAGCGGAAGGGGTGGAGGAGAGCTCCTGAGCTCACTTCATTGTTTGGGGCTCACACATTAAATAAGGTTTTTTTCTCATGTATGATAATTAGTTTAGTGACTATTGCCAGATGGAAACTTTTGAAATATGTGTCTCCTTAATGCCAGAGTTCAAGCTCAATGGATCAGATTATTTATCTTCCTGGTGGGGTAGGGCTGGTCTTGTGGCAGCATAGCTATAGGCCAGTGATGATCATATTAATCTTCTACACATCTGGTTGATTTTACAGCTTTCCGTACACCACACCAAAACATTAACCTAACTCCTGGGAAAAGACTGGAACTTTTAGTTGAGCCAATTTGCATGGGCAAGTCCCTTCACCTCGCTAGGGGCCTCACCGGCCCCTTGTGGAGAAGGAAGTACCTAGCTGCTGAAGCTGGCAATTGCTTGATGAGCCCATCCAGA
>NW_012106731.1:1001775-1092815 GCF_000951045.1 Mandrillus leucophaeus
GCGGGGAAGGCAAAAGGGTGAGTGCCTGGAGAGTGGTGTGCATGGGGAAGCTCTTGAGCTCAAGCCTATTCCAGCTTACAGTCTGTGTCTCCCAGTAGAGCTAGAACACCACCCTCACTGTGATCCAGAGAGGCACTGAGAGCAGAGAGCCTGGTTCCTGCACCCAGGAGGAGACATGGCAGAACCACAGCTAAGCCCTGGCTCACTCCTACTCCAGGCTTCTTTCAGTTCTGTCAAGAACCACACATTCACTTTGCACTTCCCTTTTTTGAGGACGCAAAGGTTAAGAAAATGTTATAATGTTGATGGTTATATTTGCATAGGCCTTACGCATTTTGATACCCACAGTGATCCTGTGGTGTAGGCAAGACATCAGGTAGTACGATCCCCATTTGAAAGCTGAAGAAACCGAGGCATGAGGCCTTTTGGGTAATTTCCCAGAGTTATCACCATTACGTTACTTTGTCTTATGTAATGTTTTATGATGGTACAGTGCCTTACAGTCTACAGGGCATGTCACATCCGGTAGGGATGGAGGTGAGGGGAGAATGGTGGGCTAGGTGAGGGGAGTTACCATATATAGGGAGGCGCCATAAGGAAGGCCTCCTCTGATAGTCTGCGGTTGACAAATCAACATATCGTTTCTGCCTTACTCACCATGGAGGGAGGGACGGCAGGAAGTTGTTTGAAGTTGTGATCTTAGGAGATCAGTGGCTGTTCCAGATCCCTCCTTCATCATTGCGCCATTTTAGCTACCCTATACCACCATGGTGTCAAACTGTTCCTCAGCGAAATACAGTTTAAGGACTGAGCCTTCCCTCAGGGAGCTTCCAGTCTAAACAATTATCAAATTCTTCGCTCAAAAATACTCTCCTGGGGTTTGGCTACCTTTTTCAAGACAGTTCAGAGAAGGAGAATATAAAGGCAAATTCTGTATCTCAAGTAGCCCATTTTGGGATGGGGTTTTATTTGCTGCTGCTGCTCTTGTTGTTTCGTGATGAGCACAGGAGTAAAGGTGAAGAGCTCCTGCCAGCCTACAGAAGGTGAAGTCAGTATCTCATTTGAAACATTGACTTCGGTTGCCATTTTGAATTCTCTCTATGGCTGTCTCCACCACCAACCACAAAATTCAGGTTGGTTCTTCAGAGGTAAGGACTCTTTTTCCCGGTTCCTGAGGTGGCAAACATCTAGTGTGTGGTGGGGATCTTGGATAGCTGATATCACCCTACATGCATAGCAAAATGGTGATAGATTGTAAATGCCAGTGCTTATGGTAGTGTTTTCTTGAGGTTTCCATGTAGTTGAGAAGCAGTGGGAAGGGGTGTTGCATTTTAGCAACGAAGGTCCAGGATTTGTTTTTAGATGAACCCCTCTGAGAGCGGAATCTCAGCACCGCCCACTTTCCACATTTGCGTGGCTGAAGGACAGCAAGTGGACAGGCAGAACTCCAGGCCTACGGTGCTTGTGAGCAGTGAGCCCTAGGATATGGGCGCATGAGCCACAGCACCCTTCTAAACAGAAAGCAGGGAAGGAAGCCAGGTGCTGTTTCTCTGCCTCTAATTTAATAACAACTCCACGCTATCAGAATAGAAGTACTGTTATTTGACAAACAGTGGCCAATTGTTTAGAAATGAATGATTGTCATTTTGAACGTGTATTGGATTTTGCTGTCGGAAACCTGCAGGCAGCCCATGGGGATACTGGGGACTCAGTTAGCTGGTGACATCAGTGGAGGTTTGGATATCTAAAAGCAAGCTTTGGCTCAGCGGTATGCACCCAGTGTTTTTCCTTAGGACTTTATAGTTGTTTTTCTTCCAAAGGGCGGCATACACACAGGTGTAATGGTCCTCCGGTGACCATGTTCAAATCTATCTAAAAGCCATTTGAAAAAAGTGATATGTATACTTCATTATGTGCTATAAGTTGAGTAGTGGAAGCAAATTAAAAAAGGAAGATTAAACGCGGAATGTGTGTGCAGGAGGGAGAAAAGGTTTCTCAAGAATGCAGTGAAATAGCAGAACATTATTCAGGCTTTCCCCACTCTCTTCATTAAAGCAATGGTGTTACGCTTTGAGATTTTCTGTTTTAGTCAGACCTTTATTTCATTTATGCCAGTATTTGTAAATAATTATATGCATGTGGCATTTTAAGTAGACCTGTTTCCAAACAGCACGTTATTCACAGTGACTGTTTTCTGTGGAAGAAAATAAACAATTGAACGCACGGCACTCAGCAGAATTGTAAAAGGGCTGCCAAAGAAGGGACTGTGTTTTTCTACCTTTTCCCTGTCACCTTGGAGAGCCAGCTGGGACCCAGGTCCTCGAAGAACCCGTTCTAGAGTGTACTGTCTAAGTCAGGAACTTCCCACTGCTTGCTTAATCCGGCAGAAGCACAGCGGCACCGAGGCGGAAGAGAAAGGCTGCACGGCTCAAATGTCACAGAGCATCAGGACTGAGGAAGGCGACCCCAGGGCAGCCTCCCAGGATTTGGTGGCCAGTAAGCCTTGGAGTCTAGCCTGGCTTAAGTCCATCTCTGTGGCAAATCACCAGAAAGCTCTTTGAAGGTTCTATAAATTCTCCCCCAAGTGAAACATGGACACACTGAATATTTAATTAACTGTTCCCAGTCCTTGGGGGCTCAGGCCTTCCTTACTCTCTGCTTGTCACACGGGCAAGACTTGTGCAGTGAACTTTCGCACTTGGCTAAGCACATTCTGATATGGTTTAATGTAGTTCCTTGGTGTTCAAGATGACTAAGAAACTGGCATCCAGCATCAATATATTGCAAACGTGAAAGGGAATCTGACAGTTGGGATAATCAAACCACCTTACCTCTGTCTGCATTGGGCTTTGCAGTTTGCAGAGCACATGTACTGTGGCTTACCTCATGTGATTACTTCAGCCATGGAAGCATATTTTTGGTTATTTTTGAGTGGTGAGGCTCCAAAGGATGTTGGTGTGTAAGACACTTCTAAGCCTTATTAGTTCTTGAATGAATTTTATGAGTTTGTCTGATCATGAAGACTAAGACTTAGTTACTGTAACCATAATAATAGTAAAAATTAAATGAAGACTACTCCTAACATACTGCACCAGTTTAGTCTGAATCACAGTATGTTCAGGCCAAAAGGAACTTTTGAGATCATTTACTCCACTGTTTCTTGTAATAAATGAAGAAACAAAAGCACCAAGAAGTTAACTTTTTGCCCAAGGTCACACAGCTAGAAAATAAAATCAAGTTTTCTTTTCTCTCTCTCTCTCTCTCTCTCTCTCTCTCTCTCTTTTGAGGAGGTGGTGGGGATGGGGAGGAAGGGAGCAGGAAAAACAGAATTTATAGAATTTAGGGGTTTTGTGACAAAGAGGCAATGTGTCATTTAGTATAGGGCAAAGTATGATTATATGGTATAAATTTGCTACCCACTGGAAAAATTAATAACTTCTTACATCTTTGAAAAAACATTTCCAGTGATCCTCACTCCTCCCTGTAGACCTGAGTTACCATTTGGTGTCATTTCCCTTAAGACTGAAGAACCTTCTTTTCCAGTTCTTTTAGTACAGATCTCTTGGCAATGAATCTCTCAGTTTATCCAAAAAGGACTTTATTTTGTCTTTATTCCTGAAGACAAAATTCTGGGTTGACAGTGTTTTTCAGTCTGTACCTTAAAGGTGTTATTCCATTGTCTTCTGGCCTTTGCTATTTGTGAAAGAAATAGCTATCATTCATATTATTGTTTCTGCTGTAGGTATCTGGCTGCTTTTATGATGTTCTCTTTATCTTTGGACTTCAGAAAATTGACTGTGGTTTGCCTAGATATTGTTTTCTTTGTATTTGTCTTGCTTAGGATGTGCCAAGTTTCTTGAATCTGTAAGGTGATGTCTTTAACCATACTTGTTAAATTTTCAGCCATTCCTTCAAATATAATTTTTCGGCTTCATTCTCTCTCTACTATTCTTCTGGGACTTGCTATTTCATGTATGTATACTGCTTGATGGTTTATGATGCTCAAGTCACTGAGGCTCTGTTCACTCTTCTTCATTTTTTTTTCTCTTTGTTCTTAAGATTGAATACTTTCTATTAATTCATCTTCAAGTCCATTGACTCTTTCCTGCCATCTCCAGTCTGCTGTTAAGCCCATACAGTAATTTTTTTTTCATTATATTCATTATACTTTTCAACTCTAGGATTTCTATCTGGTTCATTTTTATAGTTTCTGTTTCTCACTGAAGTCCCATATCTGTTCATTTATTATGTATATATTTCCTTCAATTTGTTGAACATATTTATAATGGCTTCTTTAAAGTTCTTACCGGCTAAGGGCATTATCTGAGTCTTCTTGGGGTTGGTTTTTAATTGCTGCTTTTTTTTTTCTTGAGTATGTGTTACATGTTACTCTTTATTTGCATGTATGGTGACTTTGGATTGGCCAATAGGTAAAACAAATGATTGTTGCAGAGACCCTAGATTCTGTTTGTTTCTCTGAAAATAATTTTTGCTTTAGCAACCACTTGACTTGCCTGGACTCAAATTCCAGCTCTGTTGTTCCTGCGATCGGCAGCAGATAAAGTCACTTTTCTATTCTTTTAGCTTCCAGCTGCTTCTTTGTGTTGGGTCCCTTGGAGGCTCCCTCATGCACATATATTTTTGCAGCCAGCCAAGGATTGGGCAGATTTTGTACACAGATTTTTGCAGCTCGCTGCCTCTGCAGTTCCCGCCTTTCCAGAATTTCTCCCCTTATGTTCTTGTTCCTTTCCTGACTTATTTCTCTAACAGTTCAAGCTATCCAGAGCTGAAAGCTGACTTGGGAGTGCTCCCAGACAAAACCCCACAAATTCATAAATTTTACTTGGTGAAAGTTCATGTTTCAGGGGACAGACTCCCTTCCAGTTCCTGTCGGACTTTTGACTGCATTCCATTGCCTTCAAAATGGTTTTTAAAAATTATTGTGTGTAGATAACTTAATTGTTATCTGTAGGGGGTTAGTAGATTATGACCAAAAGCCAATACCCCTTACATTTATATATTTAGATATTTTGAAATATTTCGATATTTCAAAACACTTTATCTCCATATCACAGCTCTGGGAAGCAGAACTAATATTATCAAGTCTATATCGCAGATGAGATGACTTAGGGAAGTTAAGTGACTTGCCCAAGTAGTAGCTCAATCAGGCCTGAACTCAGAGCCCATGACCTCAGCCTGGGCTCATTCTACAATCAGTTGTATGTACATTTGATTATAAAAGGGCCAGACTTTTCGACACCAAAGCATCTATCACATTTTCTTCCCAATAAATACCACCAAACAAGCAAAAGACAATGAAACAATAGACAGTCCTGGATTTTGAAGTTTTTTTTGGGGGGGCAGGGGGGCATCTAGGGCCTCTGAGGGTCATAGACGTTTCTGAAGAGAAAAACTTTACCATGATGGTGTTGAAAGGAAAATACCGTGGTAACCCTGGAACCGTCTGGTATCTACAAGCCCCAGCATGCGTAATTGTGAAATTGAAGCTAGGCCAGAAGTTTCCTTCATGAGAAGCCATGTACAACCAGGACGAGAGTGCTGTGCATTACATATCCAGGAGCCACCTCTTGAAATTCTTAATACAGCAAAGCAGAATACTCAGCCAGCATTGGCCCCTGTGGTTGAAGAAGGTCTTTGGTTCCTCTCCTTCATGGGGGACTCAGTTGAAAACATCTGCAGGTTGAAAGTCGCACAAAGACGAAGGGTATTCTCAAACTGGTGGCTTGCCTAAGTACTTTAAAATATGTCTACAGCCTTCTTACTCATCAGGTTCTAGACTTGCGGTTTCCATTCTCTGTCAGTCCCCAGTCTTCTTTAGGCCATGGTGCCACATCATGTTAAAGTCACGTCCCAGCTTCTTGAAGGAAATACAGCTTTCCACTCGCCTCTCCATTAGCTCTCACCCAATTAATTCTCCCGGTGCACTTCCCTTCAACATCAACGTTTGTATTTGAGTCAAGGTTTCTCAAAACATAGTGTTAGAAAACCTGCACCAAGATTGTGAGTGGACACATTTAAAATACAGATCCTCCACTTATACAGACATAAGAAATTCAACTCTCTGGTTTGCAGGTTGGAGAATCTGCCGTGGAGCAAGTGAGTCAGGAGATTTAGATGCTTACGAAAATGGAAGAACCACTGGTCTGGGTGAAATTGTGAGTGCTAAGACCTCTAAAGTCTAAAGACTTACCTGTGTGAGCCACTTGTCTTTTCGCTTGGGGTATTGCTTCTTTTTCTCTTGGGTCATAGGGTCTCAGATGGAGGAATGTGATTCTTGGAAATCAGTTCTGGCTTCAGCACTTACCGGCTGTATCATCAAGGCTGCTGTGCTGCTGACAGCAGAATATCCTTCCCAAAGTTCTTTGACTGTGCCTGTCACAGACTGTGTACCCCAAAGTAGTTCCTTTTTCTTTATTCATTTAATTCACACTGCCTATATTTATTGAATGCTTCTTACAAGCAAGGAACTGCATTCAACAGACCAGAAGTACACCCACCTCAAAGCTGATAAAACTTGAACTTCAGGACCCTTCCTTTGCACCAGCCACTCCTAAAGCCCTGAGAATGCCCCTAGTAATTTATTTTCCAAGTTTCTGTAATATTTACAAAAGTTCGATATTTTAAAATTCTTTCTTCTTAAAGAAAATCCCCTAACTTGCATAAGCTTCAGCTGCCCCAAACCTAGATCTGTCCCTGAAAGAGCTCACAACCTGTGGGATAAAGAAACATACACATAGATTATCAAGAAATGGTATGGATAGTCGGTGCAATGCAGACCCAGTGCCGGGAATGCTGGCAACACATTTGTAAGGAAGCAGGGTGTTCAGGGAAGACTTCCTGGAGGAGGTGATGCTTGAGCTTGGCCATGGAATAGAAGGAAGACTCTTCTAGAGAAACAGCTTGAGCAAAGTTACAGAAGCAAGATATACCATGTGTTTGTGTATGTGATTAAAACACTTTTCTGTTTGAGGGCATTTTCTTTTAGGCTGGGCTGGCCTCTGATGCCAGGATGAAGTGAGTCCTTTTCCAGGGAGCAGTATGGACTGTGGGGCTGTGTTCCTTGGGAACACCTGACCCTTGGGATCCTGGCCTCAGCTGGCTCCTCTGCTTGGCCTTTGGGAGGCCTACTGGTGACAACATCAATCATTGTTCTTCAAGGAAAAATCGCTCTTACATCCCTTGCTTCTTCTCCCATAGCCCTCCAACCCTTCTTTACTGTCAGCCTTGCAAATCAATATTTCATTTTGAAGAGCCTTGTTTGATGCCAGTTCTGCTTATTTGCTTCGCAGCCACTGTGGGTAACGCTTTGTAGGTCTGTCAGTATGTAAATTAAACCAAGCATAGATAGCTTTGTGTTGCTTAATGTTCAGCTGATAAAAATTAATGTGGTGTGAAATGAGCATTTTATCTGACTGCAGATACAGTGACGGAGTTAATTAGACAGGCAGAGAGAAAATGTTATTAAGCGGGACAGGGGCTTTCTCATGGAAGGGGGCTCTGACCCTCAGACAGCAGGTTTGGATGGGCCGTGGGTGTGGCCGAGGTACTTGGGCTGAGGCCAGCTCGGAGCAATGAGGCAGGGAGGGTGCCTTCTTTAAGCAATCAGCCCGGTGGTGCTGATGACTGTGTGGATCCTGCCTGGGGAGGAAAGGAGGGAGGCACAGGCCAAGCCAGGCCGGGCACTTCCAGCTCACTGCAAAATGCATGCGTCAGCATTTGCTGAGGCGGCTTCTTCTTGGTGCAGCAATACCGTGATTGGTAGAGAAAGGAGTTTCGTTCTTAAGCAAGAAAAAGGAAGATGATAGGTCAAGCACACCTCACATAGCAGTCAATCAAGCGGTGTTTGGAACCCTTAACTTCCCACTAAAACGTCTTGAGCTCTGCCTTCCTGGCCTTTGCACACACTGTTCCCTCTAATGGGAAAGCATTCCCCACCCCGCCAGCCATGAACTTAGCACATCCTATTACAATCATCTGTCTCCCCACTCGACTGTGTGCTCCTTGAGGTCAGAGATGTGTCTTGCACATCATCAGGGACCCTGGTGCGACAACATCTTCTTCATAAATGTCAGTGGAGCGGGTGAAAGCGCATGATGCTCGCTCAGCCCGGAAATCTCAGCCTACCCTTGCTTTCAGCATCCTTCCTGTCTCAGCTCAAATGTCACATCCCCACCAAAGCTCCTTCTGCCTCTCAGACAGGATCAGCTCCCCAGGTACTCACTCTTGAGACACCTTGTACTTCTCCTTCATAGACCTCTCCAAGTTTGTGATTCACTGTTTGTGTGCCCATCACTCCCACCAGACTTAGCTGCACGAGGGTAGGAACTGGGCTGTTTCACCCACTGCGGTATCCCCAGCAGCCACAAGGGTGCTCAGCACAATCAGTGCTTCTTAAGTATTTGGTGAATGTGAATAAATCAATGAATGGTTTTCCCGATGCCCGATGAACTTCCACTCTTTCATTAATGCCTTGCTTGGAGAAGGTTTCCTAGGCTCTTCCCACAGAGTTTCTCCTTCCCTGAAGTGCCCATAGCACCTTGTCGATTGCAGTGATAGGCTTGCCAAAAGGCAGCTGTAAATTTTGGGTTGTATCCTCTCCTAGCTAATTAGGAAAGAGCTCCTTGAAAGCAGTCAAGGTGCCTTATTCAGCTTTGCATTTTCAGTATTTCTCACAGGGCCTGGCCTTTGTAAGTGCTCAGTATGGGTTGCAGAATCTGTAAGAACAATTGTATGTATCCCTTGGTTAGTTAAGCTGTATTTCTGTTAGATAAGCAAATTCTTAGCCCACTAACGTATGCTGTCCCCACTCCACCCCTTGCAGAGGAACACTCAGAAAAGATGACTGGTTGTGGCCATCCCTCCTCCGCCTTGACCGCAGTTGCAGGGGAAATGTTGTGAAGAAATGCCACGGTTAGTGGCTCCTTCATGATTCCTGTTATCATTCGAGGCGGGTATAACCTTTCCAAACAAACAAGAAAGGGACTGTTGCATTGTTGAATCGCATGCATGCCTGCCACATCTGTGTCTCAGGCAGCCCAGCATCCTGGAGCTCGCAGGCTTGGTGGCAGCTGCTTGAGCAGTAATAGGGCCTTCCATTCTGCTGGCCCCATGTGGTTCCCCAGCCTTTCTCCTGAGTTTTCCCGTTAGATCTCTTTCCGTGGACTACACCTTTGCAGCATTAAATGACTTGCTGCAGATTTGCTTATTAACCTCTCTGTTTCTCATTTGTAAAATGGGATGACATTCTCAGAGCTGTAGATTGAAAGTCTAAGGTATCTTCACAAAACACTGACAAGATTCCACTCACACACCACCCCGTGGTTCCTGAGACACTGACCCTGAGAAAAGCCGTGGTTCTCACTGTGTGATCATTCATCCTCTCCACACCTCCGCTGGGAAGGTTGCTGAATGATTATCGCAAGCTGAGACTCCAAGCACACTTCACGTGTGCTCGCACAGCTGTTGCTGAGTGAGGTGTGGATCTAGTCAGGTGAGCATCAGGGAGGGAGGAGGTTTCCTGTTTGTTTGCCAGTCCCAGGCACGACAGGGCCCAAGGACCACTGGAGGAACGACAGACCTCAAGGTGGATGGCCAGATCCTGTTTCGCAGCAGGATCTGGCCCTTTGCTCCTCTCCTCTGGTTCTCTGTGCATCACGAAGCTGCTCAGTGGTCCTATTTCACGGAGGCCACCTGACCCACTGTCCGCCCTGGCTGGCCCTGGTGGCAGAAGGTTGGTGTCCTTTAGCTCTCTAGAGTAGTCCCATCTCTGTCTTCCCACCTGCCTGGACTGTGCCCCCAACTTGACCCAGCCCACTCCTGCTGTGCAAGCTGCATCTCACAAAGAGACTGGCTTCCATCATGTTTCTCTAGCGAGGCTCAAGACTCTTTGTAGAGTTGGTTAAGGAGGTGGATACTTTTAGGTAAAAGGTATTAGTAATATTTATCTTTTTGAGGCATTTTTGTTTCTGTGTTCTTGTTTTATCCCCTGACCTTTCAACAAGGAGCACACGGATATTGTCACCATTTGGCCAATGGGGAAATGGAGGGACAGATGTATTTAGTGGCTTGTCCAAGGTAGAACATGCTATCCAGAGCACTCCTGTACACTGATACCATGTAGAGCCCAACTCTCGACCGTAGTGATGTTGTGTATGTATGAACATGACGTCTACAGCTGATGAAGCCCCCAGAGGCCTGGAACCATGTCTTCCTGGGCTACTGCATGTAGAACACCTGACATTTCCTTGTGCCACATTCATTTGCAGATGAATCTGTTCAAAAGAATGCATGAGATTGTCCTGGCAGTTACAACTCTCTCTTTTCCTTTTTATGCCTCACTTACTAGCAATGAAAATTCAGATCCCTTCTCTGTTTACCTATTCATTTATTTAAAATGTTTATCACTGGAAAGGGGAAGCTGAAAGTTTCTCCTTCTTTGTTTCCATCCGTGACCTCAGGAAGAAAGTTTCAAACCCACACAAGTCTGCCTTCTGGTAGACCATCTAAGGGCATGGATGAAGCCTGTTAGAAAGATGCTCACTGATGTTTACTTTTTGAGTGCATGAAACCAGACACTGAAACTGTTCATTAAAAATTCCTATGTTCACAGACAAAGAAAAATCATTTCAGAAGCTCTGTAATGAATGTACAAGTGGGTACAGGTTATCTTGTCAAACACAATAATCATGAGTAAATGCAAACGGATGCTGCTTATATTTGATTTTGTGTTTAATTGAAGCATGCTGACAGCTGCCTCTGGACTTCCACCTCCTTGGGTTGGGGGATCTAGCTTTTTGCTTTGTGATTTCCTCTGGCCAGGGCTGGGACAGGGGTGACATGTAGATATGAGAAGCATCTGGTCAGGGAATAAAATGGAGAGAAATGAATGAAATTAACATATATGTATAGGCACTTTCACATGATCCTTCACACAAGGACACAGCTTGGATACTGGTAGAGGGCACAGGCAACATTTCTACTTTAGAGAGGTCAGGTTGGATTTCTACTTTATAGAAAGGAAATTAGTATGAGAGAGAGTCACTGCTCAAGTCATACAGCTGTTAAACGGCAGAACCAGGATGCTAATTAGGTCTTCTGAACCAACACTGAAAGCTTTCCCTTCAATTTTACAGCTGTTCTTTGCATTTCACCCATATTGTACATCCAACTATGGATTCAGTCTAACAACAGTATACTCAGTGCTGTGCTAGTCACCAGAAACAGAAGGGTGAATCAGGCAGTAGTTCCTGGGCAAAGATGCTCACAGCCAAGTAGGGTAGACAGACAGACACAGTGATGGAATCAAAGCTCTGTAATGGTTGTACAGCACAGTTTGAAATACCAACAGGACCAGAACTTTTTGCCACACTGTTTGGAGTGGCCCAATTGGAATATCCAGAATTTCCATCTCCCCCATTGAATGGGAGATCCAAGGTTACTGTGCTTAATGAAGCAGTATGATTGCATTAACATTTGGGGAGGCCAATATAGGGTCCCTATATTTTATTTACTGCAGAGGAATAGCACGAACAACAACAGAAAAATAACTCCATCTATTTTTTGTCACCTTTCTCCAAAAGGATTTTGGGGACTGAAAAAATAGAAAGGACATTATCTTAGCGTTAGGAATAATTCTCTACTTTGAATATATTTAGCTTCATGAAAACTTATTATGTTATCCTTATTTTCCCCAATTAGATACAGACCAGTGAGAACCAAAGCATGGGCCTGCCCACACTGTTTACTGACCAGCATGTGGAAGCTGCTGATGTAAAAGATGGTTGGCTCCCCTAGGTTTGTCCAGAAATCACTGCGTTAAACTAATTGTGGGAATGGTTTATTATCATGCATAGAAATTCCCTTCTGTACGAGTCTTGAAAAGATGATTAGACACATGGATCTAGGTTTCCTTCATTTCAGGGTGGATAACAGATAGGTTGTTGATCTGAAAGGTTCTGAAACCTGGCATTTAAAGTTTTCTCAGGCCCTTACTGGAGGTACCTCCAGGACCTGAATGGATGTGAGATTATGTGGCTGGCAGGAGGAGAATGGGGCTCCATCTTAGCACCTTTCAAAGCCATCCCGTGTGGGAAAATGGAAGAGGTCCTCTGCAAAGGTGAAACTCAAAGGCCAAGGACCTGATTTAGGCCAGAGACCCAAGGATGCGATGTTTTAAACCATCTTTCCGTACCCAGCATGACCTTCGTGACCCTCTGTATTTCATTGTTTTCATTTTCAAAATCCTTAATAAAAGCCCCTTTGTGTTTTAAGCATTCTCACCACAAAAAATACTGTTTGGGAGGTAATGCACATGTTAATTAGCTCAATGTAGCCATTTCACAATGTTTACATATTGCAAAACATTGTGTAGCACACAATAAACATATATAATTTTTGTCAATAGAATTTAATTAATTTTTTAAATAGAAAAGAAATAAACACCCCTTTGCACAGATTATGTGGACAAGAAAACAATTATTTTAAGGGCCTCCTAGTACAGTGTATACAAATGCCTTTATTTCTTTTATATATTAAAAAAAAGATAAAAACATTCCAGTAAATCCTATGATTCCAGTGACATTAGATCTTACATGTACCGCCTTTGTATTTTTTTTTTTTTTACTATTGCATTAACAATATACCAGAATTTGCTAAGCCATCCCCCATTATTGAACATTGGGTTCCTTCTGGAATTGTGTGTGTATGTCTGTGATTAGATTGGATCATTAAAGGCAGTCCTACAATTTGTGTAGCATTTTGCTTCTGTCAGATTCTTTCCTTAGTGTACAGTCCTAGAGAAGGCTACTTGGTCAGGGTGTACACATCTTTATCATTGTGGTTACCAGTTGCCATATTTCTTTCAAGAAGAATTACACTGCTTTAACTCAATGCGTATAGCATTTGAGTCTGTCAGTTTCCGTGCAACTTGGCCAGCATTAGGGTATTATTTCCGAAAACTGAAATGTTACCTTTTCAAAGTTGCTTTAATTTGCATTTTTTATTACTAGCGGGGATGAACATTTTCCCACATGTTCACTTATCTAGTACTATTCATTAAAAATGTTTTAGGACCACATTTGAGAGAGGGGTTGTGTTCGGGAAACTTTGCTTCTCATAGCCAGAGGGGCAGATGGCAGCTGTGGAAGAGTCTCCATGAATAAAACTTGAATTTATTTCTGCGATATGGAGTGACTTCATATCATATGACCACCTTTGCAGTTAAAAAAAAATGAAAAGATGTTGCAATTCTTGTGGCCAAAAGAAACAGAATAAATAAAGAATTTTATTTACCAAAATAAAGAACGTGAAAGGAGAACTCATTTGTTTACTCTGCTGTCCTTATTGAAAGGTTTCCAGAAGTTTCTACAAGGCCGTCAATCTCAGGTCTTTCCATCTTTCCAGTTCTGTACTTGAACACTTTCAAAGCAAAAGAGTGGTTGCAAAAGGTATATGGCACACTTCCTTAGCCGTATTTGTGCATTAATTTTCACATGCTCTTAATCATTGGTCTTCTGAAAATAGTCGTGCAACGGGGCATTTCTCTTTTTTTTTTTTTGAGTTGGAGTCTCGCTCTGTCACCAGGCTGGAGCGCAGTGGCCTGATCTCAGCTCACTGCAACCTCCACCTCCCATGTTCAAGCAATTCTTCTGCCTTAGCCTCCTGAATAGCTGGGACTATAGGCACCTGCCACCATGCCTGACTAATTTTTGTATTTTTAGTAGAGGCGGGGTTTCACCATGTTGCCCAGGATGGTCTTGATCTCTTGACCTCGTGATCCGTCTACCTCGGCCTCCCATAGTGCTGGGATTACAGGCATAAGCCACCGTACCCAGCCTGGGACATTGCTTAAAGCTAAATAAGCTCACTGCCTGAAAGGAGCTGAGCCCAGTTCACGCTGCTGGCCTCCCCAACCACAGCTGCCCGGACTCCAAAATCTGGAATTTGAAGATTGTAGAACAAAATGGGAAACAAACAGCTCCAGACTCTCAAACTTTGGAGGATGTCAGAGTCTGTTTTCTTAACATTATACTAATAATGCCTTTCCTGCTCCCCCGTTGCCCGCCCCCACCCCCCACCCCAGGGAGGCACTCAGCCCAGGGGTTATATAACTGTGACTTGACACCACAGCCAAGTTAAGGGAGCTTGCACTCGGCTCACTGAACTGTGGCAAAGCGTGCGTTCTCCTTCCCTGCACTTGCCCGTGGAGCAGCACGGTTAGGGGATAAATAGATGACTTGGAGTTCCAGATCAGCTGCACTTAACTCTGTGGGCTGGCTGGGTCCCCCCCTCCCGTGCTGCAGAAACACTGGTAGGCAGGCCAGGCAGAGTCCTGCCCCAGGAACTGGAATAAGTGACTCTCAGGCACCAAATTAAGCCCCAGCACGTGGACTCTGGGCTGGTTATGTTTTCTTTCCTCACTTAAGTGTGTGGCCTCAAAGGCACTGCTAACCATAAAGCCCGCAAGTTCACGGGGAAGGGGATTCCTCAACACCAATCTTGAAAGCTGCAGGCACCAGAGATGATGAGTTTGTTCTCACCTGGAGCAGCAGAGACTTAAGAAGAGACAAGAATCTGCTCAGTCATCCCCACTCCACCCCAGCACGACCAGCCAGCCTCGGCATACCTTCTATGCACTTAAGAAGCAGAAGGAGGGGGATGTATATGTTTGATCTACTGAGTCCGAAAGATGCAGCTCTCCTTGTTACAGGTTTTGTTACCTTCAAGAAGTTACTGAAGTCCTCTAAGTCTTAGTGCCCCATCTGTGAAATGGGGATAATAATAGAACCCACCAACTAAGGTTGCTGTGAAGATAAAATGAGGTATGGAACAAAAAGCACTTGGAAGATTGCATGACCCCTGGTAAGACGCAAATAAAAACCAGCTTTTATCAGAGTGCTTTTTCTCTTTGGTTGTCCCTTCCCTTGCTAGACTGGGTGACACTAGCATGTAGGGACCCTGTCTGCATCGCCCTGGCACTGCTGGGTTCATGCATAGTTCCTGAAGCACAGTAGGCCCTCAGTAAGTTTTCCGACTGTATGACTACGCGGATGTGGATTGCAGATACAGAAATGTGGTTTGTGTTTTGTTGTTTTAATCATTTTTCATTTTCAGTTATTTTCCGGTCATAGAATCCCTCATTCTGCTTATCTATCAAGCACATTGTTTCTTTTGAGTCCATTTAAACGAAAAAAAGAATGAAAGAGTTCTTGTTTTTAAATAGTTTCTCACGTGAAACATCAAATAAAACTACATTATTAATTGAACACTGATGCTAGTTGGAAGCTATTAGGCAAGGAGAAGCATGCCTGGTTCTTTTTAAAGGAACTTCCCTCTTAAATGTTCTCTGACAGGTCATGTATCTTACATGTGGATGTTCACTGTCTACACTGGGCTTCCTAGACCAGCCCAGTGGTTCCCAGGCCTGTCTGCACATCACCAGTCCATGTGGAACTTTTTAAAAAAATTCTCCCACGTAGGCCCTACTTCTAGAGAAGCAAATTCAGTAGGACTGAATTGGACATAAGAGTTTCCAAAAGTTCTCCAGATGGTTTTGATAAGCAGCCAGGGTAGAGATCCACTAGGCCAAACTTTTCCACTCCCAGCGTGGCAAAAAAGAAAGAAAATTTTCTCCGACTTATCTTTAATTTCTCATATTCATTATAGCTCAGCTAAAACTCCTCCTCCCCACCCTCTCCCCACCTAACAGACACATTTCACATGTATTCTATGAAGTATCAATATTTTCTCTTCTTACTTTCATGAGATATATAAAGATTTGCTGAAAACCCCGAAGTGCTTTGGAAAACACGTATCCAAAATGAGGAAATGTGTTTCTGATGAGGGAAGGCTGAAATCTGAGTGTCTCCACCCTTCGAGTTGAGGCAAACCTCCTGTGTGTATATGAGCCACAAAGATCATTCCTCCCAGGCCTCAGTTGACTGTACCATGATGTTTTAGTCGATGGAAAGAATATCACTGCTTATCAGTTTACAGCAATTCCTGGGGAAATGTGGAACCATGTTAAGGTTGTTGGAAGCTTCATTGCTAGGATTGTCTTAAGAAAAATCTTGTACAGTTTCCTGCAAAGTGACCACCAGCTTGACTTTTGTAAAAGTGTGGATTACTAACATTAGCCAACAGGTTCATATAGTGAAAGGTTGCAAGAGGTGTTGGCCTGTTAACCTACCTATTTACTTACTTGTGCCAAACAGCATTTCCCCTTCTGTGGTCCTTCCCACTCCTATTACATCTTCCACAGCTGCAGGTGCCGTGAGCAGCCTGGACTGCAAATGACTTCCATGGCAGAGCTGGGCTGGTAAAACCCAAGCCTCCACTCAGGGAGTCTTATGGGCAGATGCGTTAGACAGGCTTGGGCATTTAAATGGCCCATTGGTGAGCCTTTGATCTGAACTCCTTGTGGTTGTGTTGGAGGAAGGCAATTCTTTCTGGCCAGAAAACGGAGGATGCAAAAAGGTAAGAGTTGAACCAAGCGGGGAGAGGCCACTCAGATCACTCCAGGGAGACAACGAGGCTTGAGTTCCTAGGACGGGTTTTCATTAATTTTCGTGAATGAGGAAAGTCTGATGAGCCTTCACAGTGCACAGGAATCCAAACTCCTTGTCCCTCCCTGACTAGAAGTCCAATCTAGGCTTGAAACAAGTCATTCATGCTGTCTACCTAAACATTCTCATCTATAAAATGGGAGTAATTCCTACCTCACACAGTGTTGGGAGGAGGCATTGATTAATTAATGTTTACAGTCCACTTTGAACTTGAAACGTCTTCTTGGGAAGTTGTTATTAAGCCTGTATCATTTTTACTTTGAGTTCTGGGGTGTGTCTAAACCTGAAACTCAAAGGAAACCTCACAGTCCGTCCGGCTCCCTCACCCTGAAGGAAGATAAAATGTAATAAGATTAATGCAAATTCCCTGAAAATGGTTACCCTTTAACCAGTAGACACTGTGCTCTTTTAAGGCTCTCCGGGGATCCTGACTCAAAAGGGAAAGAAAAAAATAGTAACTATCTTCCATGCAAAGAAGCAGGAAGCAGTTCTTTGAACTGAGAAGGGGTAAGGGTGGGAGGATTCTGTTTTTCGCTAAAGGGAGCTGTCAGTTGTCAAAAAATTTAGTTCCTGACCCCCTGCCTTCAAGTCCCTGAGGAAGCCAAACAGAAAATCTGACAGCCAGAAGAGTTTGCACATAAGGCATTGAAGAATACACAATATAATTTAATTTTTAGCCCTGCTAATCCATCCTGTTGTCAACGGCAGAACAATCAAATACAGCCAGTTGTCTGCACCAAGGTAATTGGGTTGTAGTATGAGGTTAGGTTTGCCACATAACCTAAGGTAACACATGGCAGAGGGCACATTAAGGGGCAAGGGCTCTTTGGAACTCGGTGGGGGGTGCCCTTTCGTTAGAACAGGGAAAGAAAGGCAGGTCCTTTTGCGTGAGGAAAAAAAAAAAAAATCACAGTAACCTAATTCCTTTAGAAAGCCATCAGACCCGTAAAGATTAAAAAAAAAAAAAAAACCTGTGCCCAGCTGTTCAGTAAGCCGCATCAGAAATTATGAAGCACATTGATCCCTCAGCACTGACCATTCGATAATTGTTCCTTGCTGAAGAAACAGCTACCTGTGATATGTGTCAATACCGGGCCTGCGCGTTTGTGTTACATTTTTTCTTGCCGGAGGCTATAGCTTGAGTTTTAAGTCAATCGAGTCTATACAATAGAAGCTCATATTGACTATTGGATTAAACAGCAAGTCAATTTATTTTTCTGGGTTCAATATTCAAGGATGCAAGAAAGCAAAGAGATCCTCCAGATGTGCTTTTGTGAGGCAACCGTAACCCACTTACATTGCTGTGATGCTTTTTAAGCCATTTGAAATAGTATTTGCACACCCCTTGCTCAGCAGTTCAATAGGCTCCTCGACTATTGGTATTTTACTCATTCCCTGTGCCGCGGAGATTGCGGTGTGATGCTCAGTTCTCCAAAGTGGCTACTGGGGGTGAGCACCTGGACTCTGCTGCATGCGGGCACTCTTTGGACTTCACCTCTTAGAGTAAATGCCTACCGTGCTGAGTAAGGATGTTGAAATGAAGGTGTAATCCATCCGGGGACTGCAGCCCATGGTGATAGGAGGCAGGGCATGCAATTTTAATTTCTCTCGCAGAAATGATCACATTTAGGTAGTGGGCTATTTTAGCATCTTAATGGCAGGTGGGACTAGGTAAGATTATGCCGTTTTAGAGACAGAAGTGATGAAATGAATACACATTAAATATTTGAATTGAATCAAACTTAACTGGAAAAACTGAGGCCCAGAGAGGCAAGGTGATTTGCCTAAGGTCACACAGATTTATGCAAAGCTGGGACTGCAACCGGGGTCTCCGATATCTAGGCCATCAATTTTCCATGATACCATGAGGCTTCTCCTTGTGATTTCTCCGTATCTGTGTTTCTTCCTGAGCTAATGTTCTGGGTCTTATTTTGTTTTGCATTCAGCTTTTCACTTAACTAATTGGAATGTACTTTGTTGGAGAGGACTAAATTGTGAACATTCTTATGCTTTGTTCCTGAGTAGTTATTTTGGCTTTGTTTTTGTTCGTCTTAAAGGGCTCCTGATGTTTTAGAGTATGGGACTACTTGTAAGGAGTAATAACATTCATTCATTTATTCAGTAAATATTTATTCAGCACCTATTATTAACTAGGCACTACTCCAGGTACTAGAGATATATCAATGAAGATAAACAGACAATTACTCATGTCTTTGAGGAGCATATATTTCTGCAGAGAGAAGACAGACAATTAGCAGTAAATACAAGAAATAAATAAAGTGTATAGTGGTACAAGGTGATAAGTGCTAAGGGAAGAAGGAAAAATAGGGCAAGGAAAAAGGGAGGCAGGTTGCAGGTTTAAACAGAATGGTAAGGATAGGACTGCATAAATCCAAAGAAGGTAATTGCACTGTTACTGATGCCATGTCTAGACAGTCGCTGGTACAGAGAAAGATTTAAGGACTCTTTACAAGAACTCCACTCCCCTAACCAGACCTGGACCCCCAACCCTGGGGTCCCCATACCTTGTCTCTACCTTTTACAGCCATGGCTCAATTGCAAGCTTCTTACCCTTTTAGTGGAGGATCTGTGCTGTGCTGTGCCTATCTCAGTTTGGTTTGCATAATTTAAAAGGAGCAGAAGAGCATATGTACTTAAATAAAGCCTGGTTGTGAAGTCTTTGATGCTCCTTCCTTTCTTTCTCCCCAGCACCCAGCTCTCTGTTGCTCACTGGCTTCCCAGCCCTTTGCTCCCCACCAGGCAGCCTTTTGCATCTTTAAATGCCTGGACAGAGTTTCCCGTTTCAGTTCCCTCCTCTCCTGAAGACCTTGCCAGATTACCTAGCCATCTGACAGACTAATCCAGGATGAAGGGGAAGGGGCTGATACTCTGTAACACATCCCTCCTGCCTGGCATTTGTATTTGAACAATAACAACAACAGCAAACACATCATTCCCCTTTGATGTATGCCAGGTACTGTTCTCAGCATTTTTACAATATCAAGTCATTTAATACTCACAGCAACTATATGAGAAAAAGATTGTAGTTATCCTCTTTTTACCGTTGGTGAAATGGAGACACAAAATAACTTACACAAAGTCACACTGCTTTTAAGTGGTAGAGCTGGGATTCAGACCCCAACAGTCTAGGATTATTCCATGAACCCAGAACTGTGAGTAGGATTCAGGTCCCATATCAACTCCATTTGGTTGGTAGGAACTGCTTAAAGTACTGTGGAGAGAAAGATTTGTGGGCTATTTGTATATTAATGGGAAAGAGTTCTGTGATCAATTAGCAATGTCTGTCATGGGTTCAGGATGGGGAAAGGTCAGGTTCAGCATGGCCAATGAGGGGCTGGTCTTTATTAACTCATACTATAGAGTCTAATTTACCAGCTGAATCCATTCTTATTCTCTTATTTTGTACTTTTCCCCCCACAAGAGTGGGAAGAGTGAGGTCGGGAGCACAGAGGATTCAGTCTGAAGTGTGTCTAATAAGAGTGGCGGAGAGAGAAAGGGAGTAGGAGTTGGGACGAGGCCTGCTCCTGCAAGCTGGTCATGAGTGCCTTCACCTCAAGCTGGTTGGTTATCACAATATCGTGGGTGCTGTCTAAACTCAATTCTAGCCGAGCCAGCAAAATACCTTCCCCTTCAACAAAGTTTCGGGTTCCCATCGAATTACCGATAAGGACTAAGCCACAGAATTGGAGGTTGAACTAGTTCACACACAAATATTGCTGACTTCTGCAGATCCGACGCCTCCTCTGGCACTTAGGGATGGAGGAGATGGAGTCAAAGGGTAGAAGGAGTCGAAGTCCCAGGTAGGGGAAGTTTTTCCCCTGCCGCACTGTATTCCATAATGACCCAGCCATGAAAGGACGGGGTGCTTCACGAGACAATTCTTCTATGTCAGTAATTTTAAACCTAAAGAGGTTTGATGTCCCATAAGCATATTCATCTTTCCATGTTTATTAAATTAAGCCCTCCATGAATCTGCAACAACATACTGTTCATTAATAGGAAAAGAGACCATTGTTCCCCCCAGGGAATATGTTGGCTCAGATCTGTTCCAAGGTAGGCATAAATGAATCGTGCATGTGTATGCACGTGCCTTGAGTAGGGGGTAATCAGGGAAGGGAAAAGAGCAAAGACGGAAAGAAGGAAAAGGGATCTTAAAGCTTAGACCAGAAATATCCAAGAAGGATTTTTATCAGAACTAAATTTCAGTACTCCTGGCGGAGTGCCTAGCAAGATATTAGTTTTTATAAAGAGAAAAAGGAACGTGTAATTGTAGTGTCTCCATAGGAAGAAAACTGCAGATCTGTTCAGGAGAACCCCCACGCAAATTTGAAAACAGCTTACATATAGGAAAATCAGGGGTTTTTTTCCTTCTAGCAACATTAACATAGTCAAACAACTGAAGAGAGAATTCTATTAATGAAGTCAGTCCCATCAAGTTAAAGCCTAGCAATACCACCATCAGGGCTCGGTAGGGAATCTAATCATTGGCAGCTTGGACCAGAATAACAAGGAAAACCCATCCGTTACTACTAGTGCTGAAGGCAAATTCAGACCCAAGTTTAGGGAACTTAAGAGAGAAGGATTGAAAGAAGAAAGAATGTAAAAGATATTTTGGCAGCCGCATGAATCATAAGTGAGAAATCTTAGACGTGTGGGGTGTCTTAGGCCTCACTTGTTTCAGGACAGCACACTTTCTTCAACGAGTGTTACAGTAACATATTCAAAATATCAGTCACAAAGGAAGTTGAGGAAATGTGTTGAGTAATCGTGAATTGATACTATAATTACCCTAAATTTTCAAGTTTCCAGTTAAAGCCAATGGTTGTTTTGTAATAGAATCTAAGGAACATGGTTATACTGTGGGTTCAACAAAAAGAGAAAGCTTTCGTTCTCAATTCTTATGCTCTGCTGTAGGATGAGATTACCACGGAAGTGGCAGACTACAACCTTTAGAAACAGACCAGCAAATGACTTCTGTCCATTCAGAAATACTAGCGGCCAGTGTGGTTTATCTCAGGACTTTAGCGTAAAGGAAGATAAAGACTGTGGGTGTTTGTGTTACCTAGATATGGGTGCATCCATTAGGACTCCCAAATACTACTAAGACTGGTAGCCGCCCAGGGCAGTAAGCAGGGTAGGGAAAGCAGAGAGGGGCCTTCTCTTTTCTTGGCATACACTCTTCTAGCAGAAGCAGGAACACCCACAGCCATATGAGGAAGAGTCCTTAGGAAGGGATGTCTGGTGGAGGATCTGTGCAGGAGATTGGGCCTCTGTGATCCTTCTGAAGTCTCTGTTGATGGCCTCTCAGGATGAAGCCATTTCCAGTGTTGGCTCTTGGATTAGGACAGATTCTCAGATGGAGACATCACAGAATGGAGCAACACATTTGACGATGCATATCATGACTGGCCTTGATGTTGAAAAGTACTACGCAGACTCACCTGACCCAGATACTTTGACAAAAGCCCACCCATTCAGAGCAATAACATGATCAGGTTCCCTGAGGTAGAAAGCAGGGAACGGCCCTATTGGGAATCCCCAGAAGCCATGGCTGTGGGTGTCCACCAGGTCCTCCAGTCTGAGTCAGGCCAAAGGCACGTACTATGATCAAAGGGTCTCACATCTGTGCCACGTTAGTGATCTCCACTCTGCTGCTCAATGCTCCTGACTTATGCCTCTCTAGACGGCCAAACGGAATTCCATGAACAATTCGCATCTTAAAGCTGGGAGAAAAGAAGTATTTCAGTGAAACAGGTATAGCTATCATCAAGTCTTTCTTATGTGTCACATAAATGTGAAGCATACCTTTTCAAAAACAGAGCTCTTGGCCTCTGCCCTTGGGAAATTTCCACATCTAGGTAGGGTAGTGTCAAGTCTGCTTGGCCAGGTAGCTCTGGATGTTTCCAGAGTGGATACTGACCTGACCTTCCTTGAGTCTTTATGCGCGTATCAATTCAATGGCTACAAGTTGCCTCTGAGTGCTTGAGTTTGTCTGGACTCTTTTGCCACTGTGTGACCTTCACTAAATTACTTCTCTTTTCTAGATCTCATCGCTTTACCTCTAACATGGAGAGTTCTCTTGCTCTCAATTCCCACCCATTTTTTGTAACCAGACTTAATAGTTATTGGGTATCACTTAGTGAAGTAGATTTTGGAGTAAATCAGTACTGGTAAAAGTATTGGTAAAATCAGGATCGGTAAAAAGTACCAATGTAAATTTTTGAAGTTCATAACTCAGCTGTGGTTATGTAAGACATTCCCATTCTCGGGAAACACACACTGAAATGTGTAGCGCTAAAGGACCATGTATATACTATATCCTCAAACGGTTCAGAAAACAAATATGTGCATCCATGTAGAGCAAGAGAAAGACAGAGAGAAAAAAAAGGTTTTGAGTAAATCACTGAATGATAAAGCCAGCACCGAGTATATAAAGATCATTCTTCAAGTCAAAGTTCACTGTAGATATTTAAAGCCAAGAGCCCGCTGGAAAGCCTGTGACTCCCTGTGTTCCAGTTTTCATAGACTTGTCAAGATGGATCAAGGTTTCATCCCCCACAACCTTCAGGTGCAAATGAGCTGTCAAGGGAGGTTTTCAGAAAGCAATAAAGAGCCCCTTCCTTAGAGGCCAAGAGAGTCTGGGTCTCCCATTGTAGTCAAAGAAAACTAAATGGAACTTGCAACTCAAAATATGTAATGATTCACCCCATGGTAATAAAGCAGCCCTGGAAAACTCCCTAGCGGGATTAATCTTAATCGGCAATTAAGATAAAGTCTGGGCACATGCTAATCCAGGGCTTAATCGGAGACATTTTAATGTGCTGCTGTGGGGTGGATATAAGACTGGGATTCCACTAATTGAGCCTGGAATGGGAGTGTAAGGAGGAGGAATCGCAGTGCATGGGTTGCCTGTAGATCCAGCAGTGAAATGAGGTTTCGCAGGAGTGTTGGGCAGTCTTGGCTAGGACGGCCCCTACGTGTGGCTCACCTTGCCGTTAGGCACATGGGTTCGTGAACGCCCTACCATCTTTCCTGTAGTGCAACAGGAGCAAAAAGGAAAAGCAAGTTCCTGACAAGATATACAGTAGATGTCTTGCTTTACTCATGTTTTGAAAGCCCTGGTGCATGAGATGATGACTCACACAAGGTAGGTGTGGGGAACCATATGAGGAAAAACAAGAGTTTTCTCAAAGAGAAACATTTGAAACAGTTTTTAGAGAAAGTTAAAGCTGACATGATTACTCTATTGTATTTTGCCAAGAAATTTACTTTTTGCATATTTCTAAAATCCAGGCAATCATATGAGGTAGTTTGTAAGTATAAATTTCCAGCGGCCAAGACTTAGTACCCTAGGCTAGCAGGAGAATCCTGCCACCTGCTTGCCAGCTACTTTTGTCTCCGTTTGTGTCATTTAAAAAAATCCCACCTTAAATTGAACAATGAGAACACCTGGACACAAAGCGGGGACCATCACACACCGGGGCCTGTCGGGGGTGGGAGTCTGGGGGAAGGATAGCATTAGGAGAAATATCTAATGTAAATGACGAGTTGATGGGTGCAGCAAACCAACATGGCACATGTATACCCATGTATCAAACCTACACGTTGTGCACTTGTACCCTAGAACTTAAAGTATAATAAAAATAACTAAATAAAAATAAAAATAAATAATAAAATAAAAATCCCACCTTGTCAGCCGTGATTTGAAAATTTGATGCTGGCATGTGCCCTGAAATTCTCATGAGAAACTCAAGCATCCAGTTTAAACAGAATATACTTAGAGAAGTTTATTCCATGTTCTTGGCCTCACCACTAAATGCACTGCAGCACCGTGCTACCTGTGTTTTCCCAAGATCTCACATATCGTCATGATCCTGAGAGGTAGCGGAGGAACCAGGCCCTTCTCCCAGATGAGACAACTGATCTACAGAGAGAATAAGTGGCTTGCCCATATAAGACTGGGTTTTGCATTACTTATTATTCACCTGTCCATGAGAAATGAATCTGGCTATCAAGTTTTTAATGAGGTGTATGATGAAGTTCATGTATGGGGTTCATGCTCACATTGTGGAGAATGGGTTGAGCCTTCCCTCAATGCAGGGAAATAAGTGTGAGAAATATGAAGCTGCAAAAGAGAGCAGCTCGGTGACAATCAATAGTGGCCTTTTCTATCAGTAGGTGTCTCGTGAGCACCAACTATGTGAAAGGCCTAGTACTGGACACTGCAAAGCACACAAAGAAACGTAAGGCAAGGTCACTGCTACCCAAGAGCTTGTGTGCTCTTGGAAATAATACAGTATAGAGATGAAATGATAGCTAAGTGCCCAGGCAAGTGTGTGAGAGGTACCAATGAATGGTCCACACAGAACAAGCTCTCTGGTCTAAAAGGACCAAGAGATTTCTTTTGGCTGAGTGTTCAGGGAAGGCTTCCCTGAGGAGGCAGTCTTGAATAATCCAGGGCGAGAGAAGGAAAGAAAGCATTCCAGATGGGAAAGTAACGCAGACTCAGTGGAATGGAGGTTGGGAGGATAGGGGGAGTTGGATATAGCAGAAAATAAGGCAGAAAGAAAAGGGAGTCAGTCTGTGGGGGACTCAGAAGGCCTACCTTAAGAGTTAAAGCTTGTTCCCTTATGTGCTGTGGATAGGGTTGCCAGATTTAGCAAATAAAAATACAAGATGCCCAGAGAGGTTTGAGTTTCAGATAAACAAAGAATAATTGTTGATATAATTATGTCCCAAACATTGCATGTGACATACTTCTACAAAAATATTATTTGGTGCTTATCTGAAATTCAAATGTAATTGGGTATCTAGTATTTTACCTGACAACGTTCACTGTGGAGTTCTTGAAGATTCTGGAGTAGAGGAGTCCCATGAAATTAAATCTCTTCCAAAAAGGAGCCTGAGAATCATACATCAAGAACTGTGAGAACTAACCAGGCCTGGTGAAGCACTCCTGTCGTCTCAGCTACTCAGGAGGCTGAGGCAGGAGGATCTCTTGTGCCCAGGAGTTTGAGGCTGCAGTACACTATGATTGGGTCTGTGAGTAGCCACTGAGCTCCAGGTTGGGCAACATAATGAGACTGGGTCTCTAAAAAGCAAACAAACATAAAGGAGCATGAAACCTCACTCATCCTACACTTTCCTTTTTGGGAAAACTCATTGGAAATTTGATGCCCCATCTAAGGGGTTCCCTGTAGCTGAAACTCATGAATTACTCATGGTTATATCTCATGGTTATGAGATATAAGCTTAATATGAACCATGAATTCAATAATGTCGCAAATGAAGCAGTTGTCCCTGGGAAGGCTGGTTAGTGTAGAGCTGAATTGGGCTTTGAAAACATCATTTCTTACAAACCCCTGACTTCTAGGCTTTCCACACCTGCCTATATGTGCTGGTCAGTTAAGAAACACAAAACGAGATCAGACATAATAGGCACGACATTAAAAACATAATAGGAAAATTACATTGGACTACTACAATTTTCATTAAAATCTTTTTTCTCCAAGAAAAAAGGAATTTATATTTTTTGAACATTTGTAGTTTTTAGAATTTAAATGGGCAACATTCAGAAACAAAAAGCCCTTTAACGAAGGTGTAAATTGTGCCTTTTTAAAATGACTTTTCTTCCCTATCCTAGTACCCACAGTAATGAACACTCCTACCCAATCAAAATATGAAAACAAAATTGGAGCTGTGTCAGCATCTTGGCTGCAAATAAAACTCAAAACAGGTTATAGCACATGCTAGGAATACAAAATAAGGTTAGAAATAATGCTTCAGCTGTGAGTTCTTCAGGCTGTGGAAATAATAGAGCATAATTTAGTAGAAGAGGAACTAGGCAGTCAGCATACACAGGAAAAATGAAAGAAGCAAGAAAAATGCAAGGGGTAGGAAATAGGGTTGGAAGAAATTGGAGGGGGACAATGGGTGGCTAATTATTAGAGGAAAAGAGAGGCACAGCCTGGTCAGAGAACATTCAGGAGCATAGAGGGTGGCCTGCTTGAAGAAACTGCTGGTAATAGTGAGTTTTCCGAGGTGATTCCAAATGGATATCAGACTTCAGAGAGGCATACTCATGGCATAAAAGTTGATAACATCAATGTCTAACTCCCGATGAGACCAGAAAGAAGGAATCCACTGAGACCTAAGCAGGCTTTTGCTACCTGATGACTAGAACATTCAAGGATGGTTTATTTTATTAGTCTAAGATTATCCCCTAAACCCTAACCAAATTTGCAGAGCAGCTCTGTAATTATCTTGGCTTACAGGTGCATATGTCAGCTCACAGTGCTCAACCAAATGGGTTTTTCTTGTTGTTGTTCTTTTTGCAATTTCATCAAGATAGTACTAGTCCAGATTCCCCCTACCATGTAAGAGCAGCCAACCCTGGTGAATAAAGACCAGACGAGTTAACAGGTTTTCTGCTTCGTATTATATTTGCAAGAGGCTTATCGAGACAGTTATCTCAAATAGCAGTTTGCACATGTACTTCCATTCTAACTCAAAGAGTATTTTTCTTAAATATTTATCATGGAAGTTCATTTGCCTTTGCTTTACTTCCTGGGACTAACAGTTAAGAACCTGTTATTAAGGGAAAGGGGTGGCCCTGCTTTACTCTCTGTTCACCCCAGGGAAAATAGTTCTAAAATGGGGTCGCTAGCATACACCGATCTTGAATAGGACATTAGTTGCCTGATTAGGATGATGACTGAAGTTTCATAAGCTGTGTTCACTGTGCCCTTTTTAAAAATAACCACACATGCAGTGCATATTCAGTGAAGATTTGTTAGGGAGGAGAAATGAAATAATGCCGATTGAAACTCCCGTAAATGTACTACAGCCTCTACTCTGCATCCTTTCTGGAAATAATCATTTTGTGGAGAAGACACATCATTGCCAAAGTCAGCTCCTCCCTCCCACCTGGTCAGTCCTTTCTCATTGTCTGCCTGTGATGAGTTCATTAGAAATAACCAAAATCCATTTTATCAGGCCAGCCTTCACCTCTGTCTGTCAGTGCACCTGCTGTTAATTTTACCGCTTATGATTCAGTTGTGAGATGGATTTTAAGCTTTGGCCTCTGGTTTGGTTTATTCCACGCTTGTACTGCTCCATATTGATTTTTGTTAAATGAGGCCTTTAGTGGTTAGCTGCAGAGGCAATTATTTAACACTTTCAAAAATAGTATGGGAGTGGAAAATAAAAACTGAAAGTTCAGTTGAGGTCCAGCCAGTGATTTGGAGGCATATTGGTTTCCCATAACCCACATGAGAAAGACACATTCAGCCAGCCTACGGCTCACACCTGGGCAAACCTGCCCATCCTTTCAGGTACGTTCATGGGCTCTTGGTGGAACTGTTTCTTTCTTGATTAACTTTACAGCCCCATCACGATCCCACAGTGCACATATGCCATTTCCTCATTACCCGTTCCATGCCCAGCAAGTTTCTGATGTGTTTCAAATTTGAAGTCGCTTGATGGATGTATCTGGGTGTTGGAAGTAGTGAGTGCATTGCCATCTGGCAAAAGAGGGGGGAGCGACAAAGTCTTGTTAAGCAGAAAGTTTGAAGGATAAGCGAGGGTGTCATGATGGCGGATGAGAAAACAAATGAAAACACCAATGGAATTTACTGTTGACCCTTTCAATTCAATTTCACTTCCCCCAAGGAGACCTTGATAGGTGTGTGATTTAGCCCGGTAAACTCCACCCATAGGCCACGCTGAGTGGAGTACTTCCTGCATATCACGCATCTGTGCAGGGCATGGTGGTGCAGAGTGATGAACGAGATGTGGCCCTGCCCTTAAGGAACTGACAGTCCAATGAAAGCGACCAGTATATGAACCTTTTACCATGAGACACTTGAGTAAAAATGGAGGCTCTAGGAGGCCCAGTGTTAGAAAAACTGACCCAGGGGTCATGAAAATCTTCATAAAGGAACTAACAATTATTCTTGGTCTTGCGAAGCAAGAAGGGAGTTTGCAGGTACAGAAGGGAAGGTGACAACAGGGAATAGAATACCCAAACACAAGAAGTGATCAAATGACCAAGAATATCTAGGGTACAGTGAGAAGTGTGGTGTGGTTAGACTAGAGCAGAGTTGAGTTTCGGCTGGAGAAGATGATGTGGGATCTGGGAGCCCATATTGCACCCTTCCTGGGGACCTTCTTGCCTTTCTAATTGGAAAGAAGGATACTTCAAAGCTGATAGCTCTAGTTCCAACACCCAACTCCTCTATCGTCAGCTGTGTGAAATAGGGCAAGGTACTTAAAAACAGAAAGCCTCAATTTTTCATGTGTAAAGTGAATATTATAATGGCAGATTTGTAGATGTGTTTGGAAGATCAAATGAGATGACATATTTAGAGTACCCGCTGGTGTCCCCCAAATTTTCCAGTTAGTACTATTTGCCTTTGTGTGTGTCTTTACTGTGGACTACAGACTCAAAAGGCCAGTGTCCCAGCAGGTAACATCAAGATACCAAGAAAGCCAAGGCTGAGGTGCTTAATGGTATCTGTCCTACCACTTCAGTTTAGAAAAAAATATATATCCCAACTAAAACAGGCCCCATGCAGGCAGGAAGCCCTGTTTAATCACACCTTCCAATTTTCCAAGAGAAGCTTGAAGCACAGATTTCTAAGTGAAATTTCCCATCTTTTCTGTGTTAGTTACTAATCTGAATTTAAAACACAGTGTACGCAAAACAGGGCATGTCTTTGGGCCATACACAACCTGTGGGCTGCCAGTTGACAGCCTATGATCTCTATCTTCTCTCCCACCACATTATAGGCTCTTACAGGGCTAGTGCTGTGGTTGTTAATGATTCGTATCAGGGCTGGCTCATGGCAGATGCTTCGTGGTTGGAGGGCACTGACTTTAGCCACATACAGACATCGACACCAGGGGCGAGGAAAAGCAAGCCAACAAGTGAGGTGTTCAAAAGTGCAGAATTCAAAGAGTGACCCAATGCCATAGCACAAGCCCAGGAATGAAAACTTTTAAAACTCGGCCCCAGCAAGAAGCTCCTGGGAGAGGAGCAGATCCTTGGGAAAAAAAAAAAATGTGCAGTCTGTGAAGGGCAAAGTTTGGCAATCTATTAAACAGCAAGTTACAATAGGCGAGTGCAGAGATCACAGAGGCAGGGATTAATGTACACACATCTATACAGGGAACTTTGATGCTTTCAAATGCCTCCTCGCCATCTGAAAATCAGGCAGCAGGCATCGCCTACATATTTCACAGCAGTCTACCTGTCTGGGTGTTTGGGCTTGACAGCAGGAAACTCTTTGAAATGAGGCTGAGGCATTTCAAACACTTCTGCTTGAATATCCAGTTTGTATATTCTGTCGATGGCTTTTTAAATTGGCTTTATTTTACTTTATTTATTTTTTTTTTTTTACTAATTTTGGAATCTCTTATTAAGTCGAAAGTCTGCAAAAGAGCAAATTACAAAGCCAGGATGCCTTTTGACAATCTCAAGTGAATGATACGGACACAGACACACAGGCTCACAGGCTCACAGGCTCACACACAATTCCATGTAACAAGGAAGGAGAGAAGTTACATTCACAGAGCAGAACTATTTTCAACAGCAGTCCAGTGAAAAGTGCCAAATGTTTGAACCTTTTGACTCCTGCCCAGATAATATCATAATGGTTTAGAGAGAGCTGTTTACAGCTTTCTATGCGTAATAAATAATTTAGAAGCCATTCATTAAAACCTTCTAAATTACAGACACTGCAGGCAAATTCCTTCTTTTAAGAAGGAAAGGATGACCTGAAAATTGGTCCCCAGTTTCTTGCCTTCTTCTCTTTGATTCTTTTTGTTTATTCTTCTTACTAGAAGCTAAGTAAGTACCGGTATTGGGGGGGTTGGGTGGGGGTGTGGGTTATACCACTATAAATACTTAGAACCACAGTGCACATAAAAATGAAGCTGGGCTGCCTTGGCCTGGTGAAATCATGCGATGGAAATCTGAAGATCTTACATTTTATTCTGAGGTCCACACAGAGGTCTTGTTCATGCTTCTCTGCTCATTTTAAAAAGGAGGTGCCCATGTACTGGCAGTGAGGAGGAGAGTGGAAGGATTTGCATGAGGCAGGTTCTGTGACTCAGGTTTTCAAAGCCGCCTCATGGAAGGCAAAAAATACTGTCCTCATCCGAATCGTGATGTAGGTGTGGTAACTTGGCTATGTCTTCTAACACCACATTGCAAGGTCTTGATTGTGGGGTGTGGGAATCTTACACAAGACCCAACCAAGCCAGAGAGGATTAGCTTTAATTTCATTCAAAAGCTGTAAGTAGGAGAAAAGCCTGTCAGTATCCTAAGGCAATACTTAGGAACAGGTAGAATTAGGTAGGATTGTTTTGGGAGTGACAGAAAGACCATGATTCTGACTTGATCTCAAGAACTCCCAGGCCAGGCTCAGTGGGCACACATTGAATTTGTTTCCCTTTGGTTTGGTGGGGGATCCTGGGAGCAAGCTACTTCGACTCATAGATGTAAACAGTAAGAAACCAAACTGTTGATTTGGGCCAAAGTCCTTCTCTTTCAAAAATAGCCTGTACCAGGGAAAGAGAGAATGGGGAATTAGACATGGGCCCTGGGTTCGAGGATATTCCCAGTATAAAGACATCCTTACTTCTCATGTAGGCATTTCAGATTCCCACGGTTTTGTCATCCATATTGAAATTTGGGCACCAACTTTCCAATTCAATAGCAATCAAGGCAACACATGGTGCTGTCTTTTGTGGTAGCTGGCTTCCTTTTGTGGAGGTATATACCACGTAGAGGACAAGCTTCGGGTTCCAGGCACAGAAGCCATCTCCAGCTAAATGGTGAACTCATTTTTAAAGACGTCCTTTTTATGTTTTCTTAAATGACAAGGCATTTCAAGTACAATGTGGTAAAGGGGCACGATCATAAAGTAATGTGGTTGGAAAGGAAGGGATTTCATTGTGAGCAAGGGTGTCAAAGCAGAGCTTTATCAATGAGTGGAATTTCCTGTAAGTAGAAAGATAAATGAATTAGTAACTCAGAGTAATTTTTAAAAAATACATATCCAGATGAAAGCTCAGATAAGTTTGATCCCTTTTAGCCAATGAAGTATGATCTCTAATTAGGTTTCCATGCAGACAGTGCAGCCTTGGAGTACATTTCTGAATCTAGTTGACCTTTTCAGCTGGAGAAGCCAAATGATTTCCATTCCATGCTCTTTAATTCTGGAGGAATTTCTAATTTGTTGCCAGAGATAAAAAAACTCACTCCAAACATGAAAAAAAGTTTTAAATAGTCCAGAGCCCCATTTATAGAATATTAAAATTTTAGAGCTGAGAGAACCCTAAGAGATCATTTTGTTCCATTCCTTTATTTTCCTGATCATAAAATTGAGGACCAGAGAAAAATCAAAGACTCGCCCAAGGTCACTCGGGGACTTAGGACCTAGGATTAGAACCCATGCCTCCTGCTTCCCACCCCAGCGTCTCTGCGTGGCCAGTCTCTTATTTGCCTGCCAGGCTTTTTTTTTTATGTGGTCCAGATGTTGCCGCATCAAAGGCCCCTCACTGAACTCCACCATCAGACCTGCTTTAGGGAAACTTCCATGGGCCAACACCTACCCTCTTGCCTTTCTTAATTTCTTTTGGAAATTCTCTATTCTCTCACCTTATTAATGTTAAAACAAAACGGGTTCTTTTATTGCCACAGGCAGCAGGAAAGTGAAGTTCTTGATGGAGGCAAGTGTCTTCCCTAGTGAGAGCAAGTAAATTAGTTCTGAGGTCCTCTCACTCACTCTAACTGTAATGAGAGACACCAGCCCTTCTTCATTAATGAGATGCCAATCACAAAGGGAGCAGCCTCAGAGAGCCTTTGGGGAGGGGGGCGGCGGGGGAGAGAGCAGTGATTGGCACTGTACTAAGAAGGGAGGAAGCAGAAAATAAAAGCCTCCAGAGGTGGGAAAACACACGTGGATGATCTCAAATCAGACGGGTAGGTCCAGCGGGAACCCGAGGGGCTCCTGAATGGGCGAGTCAGCATAGTCTATGGCAAACATCTTTGGGCAGGAGAACTGGGGAGCTACCCCCCTGGCATATTTTCCCACATATGCTTTCCGAGGCAAGGTTGTGTTCATCCTAAAGTGTGTCCCACATGGAGATCTATATGATTGGTGACAGTTGGGGCTCCTTAATGTCTGGGTTCTCTTGGAAGGTTGGCAGCAGCGAACCTCTTCCATCCTCTGCCTTAGATCTCGTCAAGAGTTTATCATGCTGTGTAACCTGCTAAACTTTGAAAAGGAAACTTTCTAGAAGAAAGTTAAGGAAAAATAATTTGATGCTTAAGGGAACTTTTTTTTTCCTTGCATGAGATAATTTCCCTGGTAGGAGACACTGTTCTTAAATTTGTTCAAGGACCGGTTAACCCAAGACCATGTTTCCAGGGCGGGGCAAACATCTAAATCATATTTGTACAGCTCTTGCTCTCAAAAGTGGCTTGAGAATAGGTTCTGCCCCTGACAAGATGATGCTTGCTGTCTTTCCCTCTCAGCTACCCAGAATGGCATTTGCAGCAGCGTTGAGAACGTTTCAGGAAAATATCTGTGCAGTTTTCCCAACTCAGTTTTCACCATCTGCAGCCTGCCTTTGCTTTGGTAGGTTGGTTAAAAAAAAAAAAAAAAAAAAAAATCTGCGCATATTGGAAACAGTACTTTTATTTGCAATTAAATGCCTTTTTCCCTATTATTTTTTCCCTGAAAGCATTTTTTTATGAATATGGGTCTATATGAAGGTTAAAAGACTTTCAGCACTCAAAACAACTTAATAAAATGTCTGAGCACACAATTAGGCATGCTTATGTCCTTCAAGAATCAGGTAGCGGAAGTTCTAATTGGCAGAGCAGCACCTTGAATGTCATTTTCTAAACCCATTAGACCATGTCTAACAGAGAAAGAGTAGAAGCAGCGGCAGTTTACAAAATACCAATAGTGTCCCCGTTGGAGACATAATTTCAGGGTAGCAGTTAGATGATACTGAACTTGTAACAAAATGTAGCTACAAAGCCACAGTAGCTTCAAGTAAAATGACATTTCTTGAGATCTTGTGTAGGCTCACCTAGTAATAGTAGGAGTCAATATGTGTATAAGCAACCTGGAGATGCTCCTTTATTCCCTGTGTATGTGTGTGGTGTGTAGTGTGTGTGTGTATGTGTGTAGTGTGTGTGTGGTGTGTGTGTGTGTAGTGTATGTGTGTAGTGTGTGTGTGTGTAGTGTGTGTTGTGTGTGTAGTGTGTGTGTGTTGTGTGTGTGTAGTGTGTGTAGTGTGTGTGTGTGTATGTAGTGTGTGTGTGCTTCAAGCACTTCTTTAAAGGCACACAGTCAGCTGTAATATGTCTCCTTTCTCTGAAATCTGGTGACGTTTCACCATAGATTGGGCAAGGCCCAGGCCTCTGGATTGATAGAAATACAGCACATCTGTCTTCAGTTATTCACATCTGATACCATAACCTTCGTGTCTGGCTGCTTTGGGTCTACCACCATTAAAATTTAAATTAAGAACCAGAAGTTTTTAATAAATTCAAGCCAGAGTTGAGCCTCCCGGAGATGTTATCTTGCCTGGAATCCCCTCGTTTTCGTTTAGCAGTACTTTTGGAAAATCTGACGAGACTCACCTAGAAATTCCATTCTTTGTTGAAGACCAAAAAGGAAGAATCACCATGGAAAATAAAGATTCATAAAGCCAACTGCATTTTATTCTAGACGCTTTGTTTCTGCTAGAAACCTGTTTTTCAAAAACTTGGTTGACAAAGTCCCGTTTGTATATTTTTCCCCTTACGTTTTAGACACCTGGGTTTTTAAGGATAAAATTCTTGCAGATGTTTTGGATTAATCTGTTTTCAAAAGTGCTCAAGAACTTGATTTTCAAGTACCAGACTTTTTTTTTTTTTTTTCATTACCAACTACTGTAGTTTGCAAAGAGGGAGAAACTTAGCTTGCGATTGGCCTGAATGCAATAGAATCACACACTCTCCTGGTTTTAAGGAACATTTGAAACTGAACCATGTATAAGTGTGCCACCTGACTGAGCTTTCTAAAAAAATATTTGTCATCTTTGTCAGACCAAACTTCTCATATAGTGTTTTGAATTTAATTTGAGGCATACCTAAATGGTTAGGGGAGAAGGACAGAAGTCTACCCCAGAAATGGCTCATAGGAAAATGAGACAATTTCAGTTTTACTTACTCAGGCACACCATAGGAGAGGTACTTCTCCAAGCTGGTAAGTGAGCCATTTTTGCAAAAATAGAAGCAACATTCTGGGCAAGTGCTTGAAAGTAGAAAAGGCCTGGGATAAAACATTATTTTTTAAAAAACATATCATAAAAGAGAGTTGCCCAGCTCTTTCTTAACTAGTGAACTAGCTCTTCTACACATTTACCATAAGATAATTGATGTTTGTAATGCTGCCCCTAAGGCACTACAGGATCCTAAAGTGCCTTCTGAATCATCAAAGAATGATTCATTGCATTCTGGGTGGTTTTCTTGTTGAGTGTATTTTATTGTATACTAATCCCTTTGAAAATTGATAATACATCTGTGATGGGTACCAGAGGTTTGCAATCAAGAGCACACAGCCACAACTGGTGAGTGGGAAGTGTTTTTGGTGTACAGGCTGGGTGCCACCCCCACATCCTCCATCCTGCCGCTTCGAAGAGGCAATGTCACCCATGGAATCTGCAGAAGTTGGTCTCTGTGAAGGTTTCATTCAACTCCTCCCTCTCCTCCCTTTCCTGCTCAGCTTGCTAGTAGGAGCCCAAGTGTAAACAGCAATTCCATATTCCCACCCCTCCCTGTGCCCGAAAGGAGAAGGGCCAGAAACTTATGGTGGCACTAATTAGGCAGCATCATACAAAAACTCTGTTATTTGACCACTTTTTTGTCTACAAAAGTGACAATCTCATATGACCAGTCGCAGTGGTTACAAATATCAGGCACCTGTGTGTGTGTCTGTGTGTGTGTCTGTGTGTGTGTCTGCGTGTACAGACATGCACACACCATTCAGTTACCCAGAAGACTTGATTAACAAGAACACCAAAGCTCCACTGGATCACACGATTGGCTGTCCCCTGGTTTGATAAATAACTTTTTCCTTCTTTGCTGTTCCTTAGCTGATAACCAGGAATGGAACCCCAGCATTTTCACAGCACTGCTATGTATTAGGTGAAAATGGCCTTCCTATTTCTTGGTATGCTCTGTTTATATTTTAATGCTGTTTACAGATGAAATATTCTATAAATATTCATACAGTGCCTGTACAAAGGAAAGGATCCAAAGAGCTCTTTATTAACAAGCTCCCTTATGTCAGGGTAACTATGGGAGAAAGGGCTTTAATCCATCCTCCCGAAGTTCTCAAACAAAAACTGAACTATCCTCTTTACACATAATATTGGGGTGATCTGGGATTTACCAGCTAAATTCGCAGCTAAAAGTGTCAGCTAATGAATTATTCCAAGTAAATTAACAGACTAAGGGAATCCTTTCTTCAGTCCCATACCAATGCTCCCTTCATTAGCAAATACGCTTAATGTGGGAGAGAGATCAGCTAGGTGCCAGAGAATGTTTAGCCCACATTCATCCTCTGCACAGTTCCTCGACCCCAATGATCAATTGACATTTGTTAGAAGAACATTTTTTTCTTCCAAAGGAAGGCTCAGAAACATTAGAAAAAAATAAAAATTTAAAGCTCAGAGAGCTTGTAATGAAGTAAATTAAAACCTTTTAAAAAAACACACATACAAATTGAACTTTTTATAAAGTACTCAGGGGCTTCAAATTTAAAACTATAAAAAAAACACATACACTTCAAGGTTATGCTTTTAAAAAATTTAAAATACTGAGTTGAATGACTGACAAGTCCAAAATACTCTCAGACTAATCTTTGTACCAGAGAAATTAAATGAAACAAATTATTTTTTATCTCCTCGATGGGGGAAAATAGGATAGCAAATTGTATTTCCCCCTCCCATCTTTGTATCAAAGATGGTTAAATATTTCTTTCCATTCCATCAGATTGTCTCAACTGGCAAGATAATACTTGGGAAAAGAGTAGGTAGAAGGGAAAATGAAACTGGCAGCTCCTGAGATCCACAGGGCATCATTTGGCACGCACTTCTTTGAGGCCTACCCAAAAGTGGTTAATCAGAGAGTAGAGACGATGTCAGATTACATTAGAGGCAGATTTCTCTATGTTTATGGGCAAATCTGAGACGGCCAGTCTTTCAGGTCTGGAGCTGCGGTTGCACGCAAAATGTGATCCTAAAAATGAAATGCCAGTATTTAATCCTTCCAACTACTCAGCTTCCTCATTATTCTCTTGTGGGAATTGTGGTTGCTACTGACTCAAAGTTGCCCCCCGTTTGATGATGTATTCATTGCTAGAGGTGGCCCCCATGTGCCCCTCAACCTGGATTCCAGTTGAGGTTCCTATAGTGAGAATTCAGTTAATCTCAAGATAAAATCCAGCAACAAGAACTTTTAAGCCTTGAAATGCACAAAGCTGTGTATGTATTTATGTGTGTTATGTTGTCCACCCTCAAACATAGTCTGGGCTGGCCTCTGAAGGGCAGGACTCTCAGTGTGTTCTCTCAGGCTCTCCTTGGGGAATATTTCTTAGCAGAGTGCATTTTTGTTACATGAGGCCATAGATGCATGTGGCTACTGAATCAACCATTTTGACGTCAGTTAGTTCTTTCCAGTTGTCCTAATGACTATTCATTCAGCATTTGATTGGATTAGGATAAGTTGATGCAATTCAACTGAATCAAGGTGTAGCAAGGAGAAAACCCACTGGATTGTAAATCTAAAGAATGGTTTGAGCCTCAACTCAGCTGCTAACTTGCTATGTGGCATTCAGATCTCTTGACCACTCTGGACTTCAGTTTCTTTGTCTGTAAAGTGGTAAGTGTCTGGCCTCTCTTATCAGTCTTTCAGAACTGTTAATTCAGATTAAATGATCTGGTGGGTGTGAAAGCTTTTGAATTCATCTGAGTTATCAGCTGGAACTTTATAGCATTAGTTGGCACAGTGCTTCAGGAGATAATTTGAAGATGACTTTGCAGGGAATTTCTATGCCAGTCAGAAAGTATTCTTTTCTTATGGACCAATGGCTGTAGAAAAATGAGAGAGACCATTATATCAGTTGGACTCACTTGATCATCACCACTTTAAAGACGAGCAAAAAGTAGTTGAGAGAGTTGTGGCAAATCCTTGGCATTAGCTGTTACCATGGAGGTGAAGAGGAAAATTCCCACTCCCCAATTGTATTTGAAAACAGAGAGGTCTAAAGCCTTGGAACAAGTTGTGGCAAATGGACAGGATGTCCTAGAATGACACCCTAGGTGTAAATAAATCACCGGAACTAATGGCAGCCACCCAAGAGTTTTGAAGGAACTCAAGGGTGAAATTGTGAAACTATTGGCCAAAACGTGTAACTTGTTACAAATGGGTACTGTGCTCAAGACCTGGCAAATTGCCACCACAACTCTGAAAGAAGAGAAGCACAAATAGGTGAGCCTCCCTTTTATACCTAGCAAGCTGGTGGAGACTATCTGAGTGGGTAGTGTCACTGAATACATGCTTACTGTAGAATGGAGAATTACTGAGCATTCACCCCGTGCCAGGCATTGTGCTGGATGGTAGAGGTGAACAAATGAAAGTGTCCAGAAGGCTGTTTGACAAAAGGGTCTGAAGACTCCAGTGCTGCAAACGTAGATTTGGGAAGTCATTGACATATAGGTCAAAGAAAGCAAATAGCCTTCACCTAGAGATGCTGATCCTATCGATTGGAAGAGCCTGTCTTGGAGCACCATGCACACTAGAGTATCCTGAAGAGAGAGCGGAGATCTGCTAGCAATGTCTGCATTGCTGGGCTGTACCATGCTCTGTGTTTGCCATCTCCATATGGGAGAATGTTGGAATTCTGAGGGTGACGGGTGGCTATGATAACCCAGCAAGAGTGTGCAAAGGAAGAAGAGAAGAGGTTAAAAGGCAGACTCCTGCACAAAGCAAGAATTTGGGGGTCGGGAGAGAGGGAAGAAACCAGCAAGGGAGGCTGAAAGGGTTCTTCATTTATTTGTCTGTTCTTTATTCAACAAGTAAACATAGGCTCTTTCTATGTGCCACACACGATTTTACACCCTGGAGTCACATCCAGGGATGTGCTCTGTTTTTGGAACAACAAGGAAAGTGTCAGATAGTAATAAATACTCAGAATCAGAAGAGGGATTGGTTGGGCACTGTAGCCTGGTTGGTCAGCTGTGACAGGAGTTGAAACCTGCATGGCAGGACTCAGCAAGTGATGCAAAGAATTGTGAGACGAACATTCTAGGCAGAAGAAACAGCTAGTGCAAAGGCCCTGAGGCAGAGAAAATGGCAGAAAAATACTCTTTCCAGAAGTTTGACTATGTAAGGTGGCAGCTTGAGGGAAGACAGGACTGGGAAGGAGGTTTCCTGATGCTGTGTGTAGTTGGTTGGCTGGCTGTGTGGAATAGAGAGACCTGATAATGTTTATGGATTTGAGGAAAAGAAGAAAGTGGAAAAAGCAAGACTGATGATGCAACAGAGAGAAAGGATGATCAATGGTACTGAGAGGGACAGTTGTCTTAGAGAAGGTGCGAAGATGGTAAGGGCAAGGGCAGATACAAAGATTCTAGAGCAGCATTTCCCAACCACTTCTAAACTTGTGCACTCATTTCATAGTAATATATATTATTTGAACATTTTTTTAAACATCTAATCATTTTGCATGTAATGCAAAATGAAGTGAGTTAATGTTTTAAAATGTATGTGTCATTTAAATAAGTATATGTTAAAGATTTTATTATAAAATTAATTGAATACAGTATTTACTAATATTCATGGATTATAATAATAAATTGTGAATGAGTTCCATCTAAAGTGATGCCCATGGTTTAATTTACTTTAATTATGTGAGAAATGACAATTTATGAAACATACATTAAAATGACATATATTAGTGTGCTTAGTTTGGCAACTAAATAAATATTGAACTGTGGGTTAAAATTTAACTGTGTCTCATAGTATCAAAAGTAGACAAAAACAGACAAAATCTGCCTTTAGTAATGGTGGAAAAGCTTACATTTTGGGTAAAAAAAATGTGATTTATTTTTATTCTTTGTTTATTTCTAGTGAAATAAAAGAGGATTTCTGGCTGCTATTAGTAAACACATCTATACAAAAATTTAAAAGCCAAAGTGGATATAAGCAACACCAAATTTTCTATTATTAACACTGATTTTTGAACTTACGGAGAGATCTTAATGGGTTATATGACAGGTAAATGCAATTCTGAAATCCAGTGAAGAATACCTTGACATATATTTATAAAGTTACCATCAGATTTACAGTCTTCATAAACTTTTCAGATTTTTACTTCAGAATTCTTCTACTATTTTTCTTTACCAAAAACCCACTGTGGGTAAGAATTAGATAACTTAATCAATTCAACAATTAACCAAATGTAAACCTTTTAAATTGGCTGGTGGTTCAGTTGACACAATAACTGGTAACATTCAGCTCCTCACCCAATGGTGGAGGGTGACGAAGTCATGCACAGGTAGCTGATGCCAAACTCTGCTCTTTTAAATGAAAACCATATGTAAGTATTCATTACATTCATCCAGTTATTTAAGTAGAAATTAAAATATCTGCTATTATCACCTTTAATGACAAGAGCACTGCAGAAACTTTTTTGTGAAACCCTGGGTTTCCCTCCGTTTGGGAGCTGTTACTTAGGAGAAGGTGGAGATATTGAGGGATGATAAGCTCCACAAAGGTAAGGATTTCATTTTGTTCACTGCTACATCCCCTACACCAGGATGGTGCCTGGCACAGCGCAGACACTTTGCAGATATTCAGTGAATAAATGAATGAGTGAATGAATGAATGCAGGTTAAGCAGAAGTCAGAGTTTTCCACAGAGGTGTGGAATGGAGTGGACATGATTTGCATGGAGGAGAGTAACTGCTGTAAGAACAAGAGAGGGAACCAACAGAAGATGAGTTAGCCAATAACCTTGGAGGTGAAAAGGCAGATCGTTTCCATAAAGAACAATCATTTATCCCAAAACCATTTCTTGAACAGCTACTATGTGTTGGGCTTGTGAAAAATGCTGTGGGATTCAGAGATGAAAAGGACTCAGCTCTCATCTTCAAGAAGTGCACTGAGTTTATGGGGATAATAAGAGAGATATCCGTTCCAGACTGAGCATACACAACCCACATTCCAGACATTAGAAGGAAAGGAAAAGGAGTCTAAGGGAAGTGCTAGCTTCAAGAAGCAAGAGAATGGAGCCCTAGTTCCAGCTTTGCCACCAACTGGAAAGTCATTTGCTGTCTCTGGGTCCTAGTTTCCTCATCTGTATAAGAAAGGACTAGCACCAGAGCTCCTCCAATGTGCCTGTGCAGCAAACCTCTGACAGTCTATGGGGTTTGGAAATTCAGAGGAGGTGGATGTCAGTATTGGCAGAGGCATTGTGGACATGTATCCTCAAGGATGTGGAAGTTGAGTTGTCCCTGAAGAATGAGGGAAGGGTGTCAAAGTGGGGGGTCAGGCATTTCAGGTAGAAGAACTAGCAAGAAACTAAGCCATGAGACTAAAATGGTCCAAATAATTTGTTGATGTCCGTTTTATGAAGTAAGAGAAGTATGAACAAGCAGAGTCAGATGATATGGGTTCTACAGTACAGTTGGAATGAGGAAGAGTTTGTTTGAAATGAAGGGTCAAATTCATCTAATTGGAGTAATCCCACCTTTGGAAACCCCATATATTGGTGTTAAGAGCAGTCTTCTAAAAGAGCTAAGTGAGAGGAATGTACAATGAAACCTCCATGGTAGTGAAATGATGATGTAAACAAAAGATGATGGGAAAATGTGACACGTTCTCATAAAGTGGAAAAGCAGCCGATGATTTTCAAAGCAGACAAATGTAAAAATACCTCATGCTATATTGCAAATATGAATTTCTACCCAAAAAGGGATGCCATTGGGACCCAAAAGACCAACACAACATAGGAAGTATCCATGAATCAATTGAGGCCAAAATTGAAAACATCATCCTTATTCAGACTCACTGAGAGGAGATTGAGGATGAAGAGCAAGTGGGCAGCCACAGACCAGTGTTCCAGGTCTGGGTTAAGGGCCTTCACCAGCTGCTTAATGTTGGTCTCTTCATCTGTCCAGTGGGAGTAATAAAACTTGCTCCACGTGTATCACGAGGCTGTTACAAGGATCAAATGGGATAATGGAAGTGGATTTGCTTTAAAAAGAATCAAGTGCTGTAATCACTGGAATAAAGCAATAGAAATTCATGCATTTGTGATGTCTGTCTAGCATATGAACAGCTTGTGCAAACACACTTAAAGTAGTTCCTTGTATTTGCAGAGTTCTTTAGAGCTTGTCAGGCTCCAAAAAATATAAAGGAAAGTAGCATGGCTTTAAATTCTGAAGACCTAGGTTTGGATTCCAATCTCATTACTCGCTAGTGTGATTTGGCAGTGTTATTTAACACATCTGGGCTCAATTTCCTCATCTGTAAAATAGACATAGAGATACCTACGCTTGCATGGTGGTTGTGAAATTCAAACGTGATAATGGATGAAAGGTGGAGAGGTCAGTGCCTGCCCATGCAGGCCCTCAGAGCACAGTGACTGTTTTTATTTCCGTCTTCTACTAGGACATAAGCTCCTAGGGCTGAGACCACGTCCGCTGGTATTCCCAGTTACCAGCAGAGTTCCTGAGACAGAATTGCTGTTCAATAAGTTCTTGTTGAATGGATGGATTAACGGAATGAACGGATGGGTGAACACCAACCCTGTAATAGAAATGAAAGACGGTGATATCTGCTTTCTTGGGTAGGAAAACCAAGGCTCAGAGAGTTCAAATAACTGTCGAAGGTTTGTGTCAGAACTAAACTGCGAGTAGAACTTAAAGGGGTCCCTTTTCTAAGCCATCCACGTTCTGCTTCCTGTTCTGAACCTCTCACCTTTGGCGGGATCACGGGCTAGTTTTCTGAGCTGTTATTGTCATATCTTTTAGAAAACCAGAAGCAATAATATTTGCCTCTGCTTTATTTCTCTGGATTTTTGTTCAGGGCTCACAGGGTAAAAAAAATTCAAGTCAACTTTTACATTCTTTTTGTTGTTTTGAAAAGGGGCCAAAAAGCAAAGCAAAGAAACATAAGCAAAATCTCAAATATCTTTGGTTTTGACAGTCCCTGGTTGGCTGGACGTAGCCCCAGGAAAATGGATCTAATCTGCACTGAAAGGTACAGTCTGTTTCTTTCTCCCGCAGACGGACGGAAATGTGTGTTTGGGAGGCTGATTCATCCGGTGGCCCCTGCACCAGGCCTGGGACCAGCGCTATTCATTATTTGCTCTGTTCCTCTTTCGTTTACAAGGTCAGAGTCGATGTTTTGGTTGTTTTCCCAGCAGTGCTCTACTGACCGACTTCGCTCTAATCCCTTGATGTCACTTAAATAAACTCGAGGCGGGTGGGGGTGGGGGGAGCAATTTGAGAACTCCAATGATTTCCTACCGCTGTTGTTCTCGGCGGCAAATTAATTTGATGCTGTTATGTAAGTGTAATCATCCTCTCTAATCACATCACAGGATTGGGAACTGCCAGAAATAACAGAAGGGAACATTGGAGATATCAAAGGGGAGCCACTAAAATAGATTGTTTATTTAGGTACCAAATTGAAACGCTATTATTGGGAGATGGAAAACAACCCTCGCCACGCTTTCCTTTCACACGTCCCTGTGCTTTACATACTGTATTTGTCAGGGTGCATCAGCCAGAAGGAAAAGGAAATATGAAATCAGAGCTTCCAGTTGTGCCATCGGGAAGGAAATGGGGAAAGTCAAAGGTGTCTGAGCATCAATGGGCTTTTGTTGGTGCCCGAAATTTTGGTTGTGATTGCTGCTCTACGAGGCTTCTGTCTTTGCCTGATGTTCTTTCCTGACGTCTGCCCTCTCTCTTCTTCATTCTTTCCCATACTGGCCCATTGCCTTCTCCCTCCCCATTTTTTTAGCAAGTCAAAGAAGACTCAGCCTAGCTCGGAAGACCCTTCTTCACCTCCTTATTGATGGCCCTTCTCTCAAGTGATGGGGACCCTGGAGATAGGTTAAACGCATACAGCTTCCCTATCTCCTCACACATGTTGTCTGATCTCTTCCCAAATTCTGCTGCTTCTACCTAGACATGGAGTCATAGGGCTGAGAAATGAAGTCCCATCCTTACTCGGTCTATGCAGTTTTGGTAGAGGAGCTTAGAGGCCTGCTTTTGTTCCTCAGCTCTGTTCCTCCTCCCTGGGCAGATTGTTTACTGTTTCTGAGTGTCGGTTTCTTCATCTGTAAGAAGGGATAGCGACACCCAGCTCAGCCTGGTGCCGTGAGGATGCAGGAAGGTAACACCTGTGAAAGCCAGGCATGCGGTGGTCAAGAAAGCAGGCGCTGGAGTCAGAGTCTACAGTCAGAATTTGGGGTGTGAGTCCCAACACTACCACTGACCTGCCCAGGACCTTGGTTAAAGTACTTATTTCTTTACACCTCAACATGATTTGTAAAGTGGGATAAAATACTGATCAAAATAGCATAAGGGTTAAATAAGCATGCATATTTTAAATGATTGGCATACCACCTGGCCTACTAAATGCTAGCTTATCATCATTACTATTATTCTCATTGTTATTATTTATTGTTGTAATAGCAAAGCTTAATTAAATAATAATGATACTGATGATGATGATCCGTTTCCTGCTAGTCCCACTTCTTATTCCCACCACTCATCTTCACGCAACTGCCAGTTCCTCCTGATGTTATTTGCCATAAGTAATCAATACATGACAACAGGGTTGGAATCGCTGTTGAAGGAGGCAGAACAAGGTGAACCACGGACAGGTTGTGGAGAGAGATGCCCCACCATGGGGAGGGAAAGGACATTCAGCTGAAGGCTCCTAGGAGACATACTCCTTAGGGCCTCCGACTCTCCTGGAGGAGAATGGGCTCTCCCTGTTCTCCTGATCTCCCAGGCCCTCAGCTCTGTCTTGGATTCTGCTCCCCACCTGCCTTTCTTCCCTGCTCTCCTCACTGCCTGCCTGAAAATGCCTTCTGCCAGCCAAGTCCTCACAGTGGAGTGAAATAATCCCTTTATCACTTGATCTTAGCCAAAAGGCCGAGAAGCGATATAATCCCTTTATCATGGGGCAACGAGAGGGACGTCCAACCTGAGGTTGGAACTAAGGTGCTTGAATCCTTCCCTGCCCTTCGCCCCTCAGATGACTCTGCTTATGGACCTAGGTGGCTTTGTCTATGAAGCATGCACAGTACAGTGCCAGCCAATTCCCTCTTTCTGAAGCAACTGCTAGAATACTGAATACCTTTCCTGAAGGTAAAATACAAATATTTTTAAGTGAAAAATGAAAATACATTTCTGAAACTGTTTTCTATATGCTGATCACACAAGGGATTAGATTACTATCGATGGGCTTCTTTCACTCTTTTTCCTCTAATCTAATCTCAGTTTGATGTCCTCTGTCCTTGAAAGATTATATACATGGAGAGTCTAATTATTAGGCTGCCCAAAACAGCTGCTATACCTGGACAGAACGCTCACTGAGGTTTGGTCACCAGATTCAGACAAGGTTGAACACAGTAGCAACAGGTACAAAAATATGCTTGCAAAAATATATTGAAACTGAAATTTTAAAAGGGATTATTTTTCTGTTTCTGTTTTCTAAAGAAAATTATCTGCACAGTTGTTCTCTGTATGTCACTTCATTCGACATGAACTTTTCAAACTCCTGGTTTTAGCTAGCTAGTTTATGCCTAAAATAAAGGAAATACTGATTGAGGAGACCAGCGGCATTGTGGAGAGTGAATCTTTTCTCAGCTGTAGAGATGACCTGGGTCTCCTAGGCTTTGGAGTCAGGCTTGGCTGTGCCACTTTCTGGCTGTGTGGCTTTGGGCAAGTCACTTAACCTTTTTGAACTGTTTATGGACCTAGATGGCTTTGTCCATTTCCTCAACTGTAAATTGGAGCTGATGATAGTATCCATCTGTAGGGATGTAGTGAAGATAATATGAAATAATAAATGAAAAGTACTTGGCACATAGAACGGTTTTGATTAATATTAGCTATATTGTTGTTAAGACAGAGTCTTGCTCTGTTTCCTGGGCTGAAGTGCACTGGTATGCTCATGGCTCACTGCAGCCTCAACATTCCAGACTCAAGCAATTCTTCCACCTCAGCCTCCTGAGTAGCTGGGACTATAGGTGCACACTACTATGTCAGGCTAATTTTTTTAAATTTTTATTAGAGACGGGGTCTCACTATGTTGCCCAGGCTGATCTTGAACTCCTAGGCTCAAGCAATCCTCCTGCCTCAGCCTCCCAAAATGTTGGGATTACAGGTATGAGCTACTGCACCCAGCCCTAATATTAGCTATTATCGTTGTTGTTTTTGTTATTTAGATTTAGATCTTTAGGTGCCCAAAATCAGGGAACAGATTTTCTCTCTGTCATATCCCCTGGTAAAAGGAGAAAGTGTCTAAGTGTGCTAACAGACAGCCTGCAACATTTACCTGGGCAATTCTGGTTTGCATTTACTTTTTCCCGCAAAGTTTAGTCCATTAAGGCCAGGGTTACTTAAATTGATCATCAGCTTATTCTCCCTCTCTTAGCTAGTATAAAAATAGCCTTTAAATTAATCTCCTAAAATAGCTAAAACAGTTCAATATTTGACTACATATCATAACTCACTGCCATAGAATATTAGTTAGAAAAAAATAAGCATTTACAGAAATCTCATTAATTTACATTTCATCCCTGCTTAGAGCAATTTGCGGTAATTCAATCTGGATCAGGCTACGTTAACTTTTACATCTATGTTTTATAGAAATAATTTACTGCAAGAATTAATGGTGCAAGTGAGATTGTAAGGGATATACTAAACGTTTAAAGACAGTAAATATTTTTATAACAATAATAGTCTGTATGAAATTAAAATTTGTAATTTATATATGGATGTTGTTCAATGAAGGCATAGAACCATGTTTCTCAAAATTCCATCCAAGACAGAATAGGGGGAAAACACCCCACAACTTCTGAATCAGGATTCCTGGTGATGGACTCTAGGAATGTGCATTTTAACAAGCTCCTGGGGTGATTCTTATGTTTACTAAAATTTATGATTATCTGTTATACAAAATATGACAATCACTTATACATTGATTAAGGTAACCAGGAAACTCCTTCACAGCTATCTAGAGTTCCTCTGTGTGCTGGAAAACACTCGAGCTTCCTCTTTTTAAAATATTCTAGAATTCAAACGCTCCCACTAGTGCAAACTGATCTCCACCTTAAACAGGGAGGTGTTGCTGAAACATACACCAACTTCCCATTATCAATGCCATGCTTCTTGCATTATAACCCTGTAATGGAAATCCATACTGTCTAAAAATTAGGGCGGTAAGAGTGGGATTCAAAGAAACCAGGCTGAGACCTGGGGGGCCTAGAAGGAGAACCAAGATAGAACTGAACAAGGACTCAGTTACTGAACCAGGGGCTGGATTGGTCATAAGGGACAGGTCAGGAACCTAGTTAAGAACCCAGCTCAGGACAAGTTGACTAAGAGGCTGCCTTAATTTGAAGCCACCACACAATCCACCCATGAGTTGACATATAAATCAAAGAGACGTGAAACATTAACATGTCTAGGAACCACGTAAGGAGGAACTTCTTACTTTATTTGAATGCAGATGGTTCAGTCTCTGGACCCATTCCCTTGTTAACAAAATAATCCCTATGTCTGAAGACAGTAGTAGTTTATATCTCCTTATGTGTGTGGTGTTTTTTTTTTTGTTTTTTTGTTTTTTTGTTTTTCGGGGCAGAGTCTCCCTGTGTCGCCCAGGCTGGAGTGCAGTGGCGCCATCTTGACTCACTGCAAGCTCCGCCTCCAGGGTTCACACCATTCTCCTGCCTCAGCCTCCCGAGTAGCTGGGACTACAGGTGACCACACCACACCCGGCTAAATTTTTGTATTTTTAGTAGAGATGGGGTTTCACTGTGTTAGCCAGGATGGTCTCGATCTTCTGACCTCGTGATCCGCCCGCCTCGGCCTCCCAATAGGACTACTTTTTTCATCTATTTCTATATAAACTATATGATATAGATGTGCACACACGTGCGCACACACGTGCAAACACACACATTTTAGGCCAGCACATATATGTGCTAACTTAAAATATTTTAAGTTAGGTTTTGACTTAAGAGCAAATCTTTTCATCTTATTTTATAAGGGCAAAGGATGTGCAGCAAATACAAAGTTGACCCAAAGGATGTGCAGCAAATACAAAGTTGACCCAGAGGTTCATTTACGCCACTGTTTGCCGGAGATTAAGACCGTGGGGTGAGCAAGTTTGCTTGTAACTAAAGCACAGACTCTTGGCTATTTGCAACATTTTAAACTTTAACAAGTGGGCAATGCAATATAAATGATGCTTTAAACATTTATGCATTGGGTGGGAATCTATATTAATTATAAAACAAAGGACCAACTCCTAGAAACAAAGAAGCATTATTTTTTTTCTTCCTGAGTTGCTTTACTAAGAATTAGATCCCTAAAGGAGAGGCGTAGAAACAAGAAAGGTTCTACCTAGTAGATTTGTAGCTTAACTGGGAGCCCAAGACAATTCGTCTGAGAGCTTACCATGGCCTGTTTGTGTATTCTACTCCGTGCCTTGCTTGTGTCCTCCAGCAGTCACATACTGTGCATCTCAAAACCGCCTCTCCTTATGCACAGTAGTCATTCCTGTGGTCCACATGGAAAAGCCTTACCTATTCTGAAATTCTGAAATGGTGGAAGCAAGTCCGAATGGTGGGAAGTTTATAAAGTGTCTCTGTCAGGTGATTGGGGCATGTTAGAATTTTCTTTCTGTATATTCGTATGTATTCTTCTATTTAATAGATCGAGGCTAAATAAAGAGATGCCAATTTTTAAAAATCTGTTTCATTATCTTTGCTCTATTTCCAGTCACTTGAACACTACCCTTGATTTACAAAGTAAATCAAGTTCATCTGTACACTCTCATCTCTCAGGCAGTGTTCTCATACTCTCTTGAAGGTGGTGGATAAGAAGCATTGAACATGTCCATCTCCCAGTTAAAAAGATCTTCCTCACCAGCTTGCCTTGTTTCTAAGGATTTTGACTTTTTTTGAACTCTCCCTTAAGGATTAAAACATTGCTGTTATCTGGGAGGTGGGCCATACTTAGCTGTTCTCACCTTAATCAAAATCACTTTATTGGTTTCTTAGAGAAGAGATTGAGCAGGGGGATATTCCCCAGCCTGGGGTGCTGCCAAGATTTAGTAGAGGGTCTCTAACATTGGGGGTTAAGAGGAACAAAAGGGGAGGGGCAGAAGACTGTGAACACAAATGATAATCAGTTCCCAATTCAGCCTGAGGCTGACACTAACGAGCGTCGATCAGTGAGTTTCTACTCACTATTTTATTCAGAGTAATTTGATATGGAATTCGACTCTTCCCCTCTGGAAATGAAGTCCCTAGTTCCTTGGGTTTAACTAAGGCAGGCAACCTACGGCATGAAATTGAAATAATAATCTGAATTATTTTTTCAAAAACACCTAGGGAAAGATATTTTTATGACCGCATATTTGAGATGGTCTACGCAAGACTAAGTATCCGTGTAATTGTACACCCTCTAGTTCATCTTGTCTGTCCACACATAGTCGTAGCAAGACACAGTCATGTACAGTGAACCCAGGCTTAGAATTTTTACCTCTTCTGGAAAGTCAGTAGAAACTTCTGTTTCCTTGGGTTTGTCTTTCAAAGGTTTCAGTTTTCTCTTGGGATCGGCTACCAGGAGTCTGCATCATTGATCACAGGTAGTTTAAGGTCAGAGTGGTTTTTTTTTCCCTCTCCCTTTCCAATGTTTAACCATCCTTATACTGCAAGTTCTAAAGACTAGAATTTATGAATCTCAAGGCTCATAAACCACTCTCCACCCACCTTGTAGTTAAAGCGGTAGCTATACACATCTGCAGGGCATACCTGACATGTTCAGCATCTGAAAAGCTGCAACTGGGCAGCAAGCTGGAAGATCAAACCTCCATTCATTAAATTAAAAAAAAAAAAATGTACATGGCCCACCACCCCTGAAAGCTGGCAGCCTATATTTTACAGCTGGGTTTTAACTTAACACCTTTTGGGATGCTGTCTTCCAAGAGTATGGATTTGTGCTTTTCAAATCTGACTTTTGGATTTTAAAAAATGGAGCCCAGAGACTGTGTTGGACACATACTTATAAATCCACGAAGGCTTAGCCTACAGAAGCCACAGGAAATACTATGATATTTTGGAAAAGGTCGGGTTTCATGGATTCTGTAAGGCACTCAGCAGGTTGTAATTATTTCTTTTATTTAAAAGCCCTCCAGATATTTTTTTCCAGAGGGTCTGCAATTGAGGGTAGTAGACATTTTTTTCATACTGTACATTCTTTTTGGCTGAGTGCTGGAAATACACAGGAAATAAAGTGGCTTTAAAAGACCCAGCAGCAGCCAGTCCAAGGCATGAAGTCACTGAAACAGAATGGGAGATCTCCAAATCAGCAGCATCAGTTTTTGGCTGCCTCTGTTCCTGTCCTTGTGCAGGAGGGAAAAAATGAAGCAGGTGAACACACTGACCTGTTCTGTTTTAACAGAAACCAAATGTCACCATGTCTACGGGCATGGCTCAGCAGCTGGAATCGCTCAAGAGGTTTAGACACAGGCCGACAAGACAGATGTGTTGAGGCGGCCAGGAAAGTGAAATGAGTTGCCTGTGTCTTTATTCAAGATCCTGGTGCTGCTTTGGGCCCTGGTCTCTCTGGCCTGGCTCGGAGTGAGGGCAGAACTGGCCATGCTGAGGCCAAGGAAAGCAGGCCAGCTCCTTATTGACCAATCTCTGGGCTGTCTCTTAGGAAAATCAGATGCAAGGACTCTTGCCTCAGACCAGAGACAGAATCAGCCAAGTTTTTGGTCTCAGCAACTAAAAACAAAAAGAAAAGATCCGCTTCTGAGGCAGCAGGTAGATACCGGGACATGTGTCTGACTACTTTTGCACAGGGAGGTGCAGATGCTGGGAGTGACGGGAATGTATGGGGAGAGGCCTCCACAGAAGGTGGGCTCTCGGCTCCAACCTAGCAGTTGCCTCTGAGATTGGGTGAGATTCTGTTGGAATCCTGGAAAGCAGAGAAAACTCACCTGGAAACAAATCTGGAGTGTGCGAGGTCTTCACTCACTACTGTCTCGTTCGGTTTCTTTTTGGCTGCTTTGGGCTGAGTAGAGTTAATTTTGAGCAAACAACTTCAGCCAGCATGAATGAAGCACTCCCAAGACGAGTCACAAAATGGCCTTTCAGAAAGAGCCGTCCATTGAGATGGGAGCCAGCGGGTGAAGTCACCATCAGCACAGGGCGCGGTGGCCAGGCATAGGCTGGATTCAAGAGAATCCTGGCCTGGGCCCATCATGCCCTCTGGCATTTCCATTTAATCAGTGGTGGAGGCCCCGGGTGAAATGAGGTGGGGAAGTGGTCCGGTTCCCAGTAGGTTTCCTAGGACTGAGTTTATTCCTCCCTGGCTCCCAACTCAGAGAAGATACCAGGAAGGAGTGGAGAAGAATTGCTAATGGCCCTGGGCAGAATCAGTCTCAGAACCATCGCAGCCACCATTGTTATCACCAGGACAGTAAGTTGCTGAATATCATGCTGTCCAAGGGGCCTTACTCAGTGGAATGATTTGGGTGGCTCTTCACAGTCCTCAGAGCACGCTGGCATACCCTTATCTTACTTGATTCTCATAGAAGTCCAGGGTGCAGGCAGATAGCACCATCCCTGCCCCCCAATTTACTGGTGAGGACACTGAACTTAGGGAGGGTAGGTGACATGTCCTGGGCCACACAGCTGGTAAGAGGGAGAACCAGAACTCAAATGCAGGTCTTCAAGTTCCTACACCAGAGCTTTTGTAACTATGACAAGATGCCTCCCTGGATGTAACTGAATCAGCTGCATGGGTATGGGTGTCTGTCCTCTAGAAACTGAGAGCCCTAAGCAAACAACACAGCTGTTTCTACCTCATTTGTATGAAATGGAGCTGCCTCATGTCCCCCTTGTCAGCGCAGTGTCATTCCCAAAGAAGCACGCATTGGTTTTCAAAAATAATATAAAAGCAATGTGTATCTTTATTACAGTCTTTCAGAAAATGCTAAAAGAAGAGTTCCATCTACAGCTTATGGCAGATTTTCGGAAAAATCTCTTTATCCATCTATCTCCTCCAAATTCCACCTGTCACAATATGACAGCTGCCTTAATCACTCCTCCTTCTCAAAAAAAAAAAAAAAAAGTTTCCCAGAACTTTTTTTTTCAAACCTAGCGCTCTCTGATGTTTATTTTTTTCTCACCTACCCCTTATCTTACAGATCTAGCGTTTCCCCTCCTGTGAGTCTGGTTTCTCTAATGGAAACCAATCAAATGGTCTTGGCTGCTTTTTATTCTTCTCCTTCATCCCCATTCCATGACTCTGATTGGAAAAACAAGGCCCAGGATAAAATTGGACAGAGGTTCTCTTCTCCTTAGAGGACAAGAGGGAAAGAGAAGCTGCAAATCACTTTTTCCTTGTCACCTATGCATGTAACAGAGACAGTGACCGCTAACCTTAACCCAGCCCAGCAGTACATAAGATGTGGCGGCAGAGCCTCCCACTAAATTTGGGCTTAGAATCAGAGTCACACTGTCTGGAGATGGGCAGAGAGACCGGCAGATCCACTCACCATGCCTTGCGGATGCTTCTTTTGTGAACCTCAGTCATTCTTTTACTCAAACTAATGGTTCCTGCCTTTATAAGACTTATCAGTGTCTATAGCAGAGTGACAATGGGATCGAAGCTCACACATCTTCCACTTCATGTAGATATGCTGTTCACTGTTTTCTTATAATAGTCTTAGTCAAGCTTAAGGTTTCCACTTAAGCCTAAAAATAATTCTTTCATGTTAGGCATGTAAACAGGACCAATTAATAAGTAGCTACTTACCCTTTGCTATGGAAATTAGCCTCAGTTTAATTTTTGCTAGCGTCACAGAGCCAATATCAGTCATGAGTAAATGCATTTATGGCTGGGTGCAGTGGCTCATGCCTGTAATCCCAGCACTTTAGGAGGCTGAGGCAGGTGAATCACTTGAGGTCAGGAGTTCAAGACCAGTCTGGCCAACATGGCAAAACCCTGTCTCACTAAAAATACAAAAATTAGCCAGACATGGTGGTGCATGCCTGTAGTCCCAGCTCTTCGGGAGGCTGAGGCACAAGAATCACTTGAACCCAAGGGGCGGAGGTTGCAGTGAGCCGAGATTGTGCCACTGTACTCCATGCACTCCAGCCTGGGTGACAAAGTGAGACTCCATCTCAAAAAAAAAAAAAAAAAAAAAAGAATAAATGCACTTACATAAATAGGCATATCATATAACTTGTTTCTGTGTATCTGCATCCCCATGTTCATTGTAGAATTGCTCACAATAGTCAAGATATGAAATCAATCTAAGTGTCCATCAAATAGTGACTGGAGAAAGAAAACGTGCTATATATACACAACAGAATGCTATTTATTCCACTTTAAAAAGAAGGAAATCCTGGTCATTTGCAACAACATGGATGAACATAGAGGACATTAAGCTAGTGAAATAATGAGCTAGGCACAGAAAGACAAATAGTACATGATCTCACTTATATGTGGAATCTTAAAAAGTCGAACTCATAGAAGCAAAGAGGAGAATGGCGTTCGCATAGACTGAGGATTGGGGGGATCGAGGAGACATTGATCAAAGGACACAGAATTTCAGTTAGATGGACAGGCGCGATGGCTCACACCTGTAATCCCAGCACTTTAGGAGGTCGAGGCGGGCGGATCACAAGGTCAGGAAATCGACACCATCCTGGCTAACACAGTGAAACCCCGTCTCCACTAAAAATATAAAAAATTAGCCGGGCGTGATGGCGCCTGTAGTCCCAGCTACTCGGGAGGCTGAGGCAGGAGAATGGCGTGAACCCGGGAGGCGGAGCTTGCAGTGAGCCGATATCGCACCACTGCACTCCAGCCTGTGCGACAGAGCGAGACTCCATCTCAAAAAAAAAAAAAAGAATTTCAGTTAGAATAAGTTCAGGAGATCTACTGAACATCATAGTGACTACAATTAATAATAATAAATACTTATACATTGCCATCAGAGATTTTAAGAATTCTCATCACAAAAAATGATGTCTGTGAGGTAAAGCATGTTAAACAGCTTGCTTTGATTATGCCATTTGACTATGTATACATATATCAAAATATGTTGTCCACCATAGATATATACCATTTTTACCTGTCAGTTAAAAAGAAAAGTTGTCTCTGTGTGTAGTGGGGTTTGTGTGATTTTCACATTCTTCTGACTAGATTTCTGCACTTACATATCTACCTGTTTATGTGAGCATATAACGTTTTTGTCGTCACTCAAACATTGATGTTATTTTCACTTTTTAAAAGAATAACAGCATTCAGTGTGGATGACAGTGAGGAGACACCAAGAAACTTGTTGGCTGTTGAAGATAATAACTCCTAATACATACACATATATATCTATATATACATATAGAGATAGATAAATAGATAGATAGATAGATAGATAGATAGATAGATAGATAGATAGATAGATATCCAGTTGTAGTCACAGGAATTATTTGCATTTCTCTCTAATCAACCTACAATGGCTTCTTGGAGAAGGTTGGGTTTTAGAAGTTACAGAAATGCTATGAGAGAAACTTTTGTCCGGTGGAGAGGGAAGGAACTCGCAGGCGCTGTCCTGAGGAGGCTTGGCAGGGAGTGGCGTGTTGCTTCACAAGGAGATTTGCACAGTTGGTCTGAGGCGAGTAAGGGGATCAGCTGTGGCCATGCAAGAAGTGTGGAAAGAAGACAAGGTTGCTGAGGCCTCCCACTTGAATAATGAAGAGATGAAGACAGTGAGAAGGTCCCTGAGGCTCTAAATTTCCAGGGAGAGGGCTGCACCTCCTTGACCAACTCCCCAGAGTCCGTTAAGCCAATGAGGCGTGGCTCCCATGCCTCTGCAGTAAGGTTGGCGAACTAGATCTGCTATTGGGAATGATGGGGCATTTACTAATGGCCCAGGTGTAAACCTCTACATTTCCAGGTCCAGACAGGGAGGAACCAGCAGCAGTCTCTGCCCTGGAACACAACCCTCTGAGCAGTGTTGATGAGAATTTTCAGTTAGTCTGACCCTATCCTCTGCTTTATTCCATTCTCTAGTAGCTCTTACCCAAGAATGCATAGACCCATCTCACTTTCTCCTGATCTTGGTTTTCATAGCATCAAGAAAGAACCTCTGAAGCCCATGGCCTGTTGAGTCTCATATCATCAGAGATCATATGAACAGAGTAAACAGTCTTTCTGCTTTGAGGGAGGGGGAAGCCTGGGAGTGCACACAGCCCCTCTAAGGTGAAGAAAGCCTCAGGGTCGTATTAAGCAAGAGCCACTGTCCCTTAGGACACTGTCTTCTGTGCACCATGAAGTTTCTGGCTGGGAATTGAATTTGAGTCATTGGTTCACTGAACTTTCTCTTCCTGTCCCACATTATTTGTTAATGGTCAGTGTTGTAAGATTAGTCGCTTGAAGCATTTGGAGAGGATTTGGGGATAACTCAGGCAGTTTCTCACTGACCTGGAGCATGGGATGTCCATTCACTCTAAACCACACCATTGCCACTGACCAAAAAGAATGCCTAGGGCTTATATTTTGCAATCGTTCAACACCAAGCAGGAAATACAGGTGAACCAATTGCACAGCCTCAAAAAGTGCCACAGCTGCTTTCTCACTGGAGTTTGCCCAACCTTTCGGGTCAGTCTGGTAGGTTAACCAACCCACCCTCTGTTGATAGCAATAGGATTCTGCTAGCTCCTTCAGTATGGTCGTAAAACCCCCAAAGTTGTGAGAGAGAGAGAGAGGATCTACGAAGAGCAGAACAGTTCAAAGAAATACATCATTTGGTCCTGCAGATGTACCCAGCAATGTCACGTCTTTTTAAAAGTTAACCAAAAAAACCTAAGAGATTTATGACTCAGAGTGCCACTGCAATTTTTTTATTATCATTTGTGGTGAGAGAAAAAGTCTTCCTGGGATGGTTTCAACAGATCCTCCACATAAACTTCAAGCTCTTCATTTTTGGCATGCACACCGTCAAAGCCATTACTGTTATTTACCTCTTCCTGCTCAGAGAGAACCACTTCATAGAGATAGTCCAGCTTTGGACACAGCCTCACTGGCATTGTCCTTGGTGCCTTTAATGTCGTAGGCTCCAATTCACATCCAGGACTGTGAATGGTTTTGCCAGATCCAATTGTGTGTCTGCGAATGAGCTGGAGCTTTTGCAATTGAAATGGACAGGCAAAGTTCATGTACTGTTTCAGTTCTCGCTTGATGGGCCTTCTCGGACTGTGCGGCTTTATTTGACTGTTTTTGTGTGAGGTGATTTTTCTTCTGAAGTGGGGGGTAACGAGCTGGGTAGCCCACACATTGTTGGGGTTTATAGAATCCTTTGATAATTAAACCATTGAGCCACAGACTGAGAAAGAATTCAGAGGCCTTTGTTGCCATGGACTGATAGTAACTTTAAAAAAACTGAAGCACAAAAAAAAAAGGGAGTGATAATCTCAAGTATCTTTTCCAGTTTCCCCTGCTCCCTTTCTCTCCTTTCTAATAGAAGAGAGCAGTCGGGTGAGGAGAAGAGAGGTTGGTGTCCAAGGGAGATGGACAAATCTCTTTCTTTGGATGGAAACTCTTTCTTCCCCCTCTGTTTCAGATTGTCAGTTAAGACCCAGGGGCAAGCTGAATGTTTCTTTCAGGAGAGGAAAAAAAGCTAAAGTTAACATGGGGAAAAGAGCACGAGACTTACATGGCCTCCATGAAAACCAGATTTCTTTAAAAAAAGAAATCGTTTCCTTCCTCAATACCTAGCGGGGCTCAGCTCCCAGAGACGAGCGGTAAATGTACAGGATGAAAAGCTCAAGGTGGAGGAAGGTTTGCTCCTAAACCAGAGACTGGGAGGTCCCCGAGGCAGGGCACTCGTATGAAGCAGGGCATTGAGAGAAGTTCACCTTCCCCCAGACTGAGTTAGTCCACACAAAATCTTCCTGGAAGTGTGGTGAAGTATTTCCTTTAAAAAAAAATTTTTTTTTTTTTGAAACAAGGTCTTGCATTGTTACCCAGACTGCAGTGCGGTGGCACCATTAGGGCTCACTGTAGCCTCTGCCTCCTGGGATCAAGTGATCTTCCCCACTCAGCCCCTCGAGTAGCTGGGACCACAGGTGTACACCACCACGCCTGGCTAGTTTTTGTGTTTTCTTGTAGAGATGGGGTTTCGCCATGCTGCCCAGGCTGGTCTCAAGCCTGGGTTCAAGTGATCTACCTGCCTGGGCCTCCCAAAGTACTGGGGTTACAGGTGTGAGCCACTGCGCCCAGCCCCAAACCAAAAATGTATCTCCCACCACCCCTGGGTGTTTATCTCGTTTATGATGCTACTGAAGACCCCGGGTTTCTATGTTGCCTTCAGAATCTCAGAGAAGGTCCTTGAAAGAAGTAACTCTTTCATGAGATACAAGGCCACAGCCCTGTGTTACGGGTTGGACTGTGTCGCCCTCCTCAAAACTTATATTTTGAAATCCTAATCTCTAGTACCTTGGAGTGTGACCTTATTTGAAAACTAAGGCTGTTCAGAGCAATTAGTTAAGTTAAAATGAGGTCGTCATGGAGTAGGGTGGGCCCCTCATCAGACATGACTGGTGTCCTTATAAAAGGGGGAAATTTGCAGACAGACGCACACAGGGAGAATGCTTTGTGAAGATCAGAGTTATGCTGCCACAAGACAGAGGACTTTGAGAAGCTAGGATAGAGGACTGGAACAGATTTTCCCCCAGCACCTTCAAAGGAAGCACGGCCCTGTCAGCAACCTGATCTTGGCCTTCCAGCCTCCAGATCTGTGAGACAATGCGCTTCTGCTGTGTAACCCACCAGTGACTGGGACTTTGTTCCAGCAGTCGTAGGAAACAACCACAGGCCCACAGGACTTTTAGGGACCAAAGAAACTATTTTAATTTTTATTTCTTTTCAAATCAGAAGGACAAAATGAATATAAGAATAACGAATACATAATGATGAAATCCAGCCTGGATTATATTTGTCTTAATAGCAACGAAATCATAAAATGTAGTTTTTATTTCTTTTTTATTATGGAGAAAGGGGCCTGTGAAGGCAAAAGTGCCCAGGGCCCACAGAAAATGTGATGTGGCCCTGAGGCCCTGAATTGATTTGGAACAGGTGAGTGGCCCCTACATCCTAGGGCAGCCCAGGAATTTGTGGTTGGGGCAGGAGTTAGCCCCAGGACCTGGGAAAAGATAAAAGTGTAATAGTCTGTGTAACTGTGTTGTAAAGTATTCCTCAATCTTTGCTGATGCTCCTCCTTCCTCCTTACCTCTGGCATATTGGAGAGTTGTTTTTGCTTTTAATATCTGTGAGAGGAGGACAGTTTCAAAAATGTCTCCATTTGGTACATTGTCGATGTTTGGTACAGCTGAAGCACAAAGTGAAACAGAAGCTGCTACGGTCTCGGCTTATCCCTTGTGGAACTGCTTGCTTCACTAAAATGAGAAGGTAGAGCTTCAAATGAAGTCTGGGCTCCCTCATTCCACTCCCAATAGGTCTTTCTTTTCAAGCGTCTCTTCCCATTCACTTTCAAAAGCTATATTACTTATTTATGATCCAATCCAGTAGAAATAATATGCACTTAACTTGCAGTTGTAACTGTTATCCTATTAATTACTCAGTTAAAATCCATAAAAGTGGACGGCTGTCACCGAAGTCTCTGCTAGAATTGTCACTAAAAGGAGGAGCTCTTGACAAATTTATTAATCAGGATCTTGTGTATAGTTCTTCGAAGTCAAATAGCCTGAGCTTCCAGGAGCCCAGTGGCCTGTGAAGATTGTATCCCATCCTCTCCAATTGACAGTTCACACAATCTATGGAATGCAGGGGATATCTCTTCCTAAACAAGCAGCGATAAACAGAAGAAACCTAATCCAAAAAAACAGGTGATTCTAAATTAACAACTGATATATTCACAGGACGCTCATAGCCCCCATTCTATAGACCAGGGGTTCTCAAAAAAGTGAGTGTCAGAATCACTTGGCGGACTTGTTAAAAGCAGATTGCTGGGCCCATGCCCAGAGTTTCTGATTCAGTCAGTCTGGGATGGGACCCAAGAACTGGCATTTCTAACCTAGTTCCCAGGTACTGCCCATGCCACTGGTCCAGAGGCCGCACCCTGAGAACCACTAGTCTAGATGTTAACCTTCCATTGGTCTTTTTGCCAATAGGTGGTGCTCTTCCGAGAGCACCATCCTGCAATTACTAGGGGATGTAATGAATTTTAGACAGAGGAATTGGCTGCCTGAAATTATAGAACTTCCTTTCCTGGAAATAGGTAGAAGTAGACACCATCACTTTTCCAGAAGGGCTGTGTGCAGTTGGACCACAAGACCATCCAGCAGCAGTGACAACATGATCCACCTGATTGTATCCTCTCCTGTTCCATGCAATTTGATACCTTCCCTACCCACCCACTGGCATCCCCTCTAGTGATGCTTAGCTATGAAATGGTTGTAGCAGGATGGTCCGGGATAAAGGCGCTGCAGGGGTTCAGGTCTGAAAGTACATTTGGATGCTGAGGCATTTAGGAAGAGCTGCACAGATGGGCTCTAGGAGAGGACACAGTGGTAAGGAGTGGCAGTAAATAAAGGTCTAGCAAGACCTCAGTCTTCTGTCTTCTAGGCAGTGGGAAGGTGGCAAGAACTTGAATTCTCACTGCCATGTTCCTTTAGCCAAGGTGTATCTATTTATTCTCCCATCCAAGTACTAATCAGGCCCGACCCTCCTTGGCTTCCGAGATCAGACAAGATCAGACACATTCAGGGAGGCATGGCCATAGATGCCTATACCTGTTTATTGAATGTCTCCCCAGTATAAGTTTTTAGACTGAGCAAGGTAGAGAATGTTGAGGTGACTCATCCAGAGTAGCTGATGATCTGGGGAGAGTGAGGCAGACCCATAAATCGTTATAATACATGGTAGACAGGGCCACACAAACAGACTCACACTTCCTCATAGATGCTCTGGAAATCACCATACCTCCAATGAACTTATTTTTCAGGAAGAAAAAAAATATAGCAGATGAGAGTTTGTTCAGGTCACAGAATATCAAATCAGAGTTCATGAACTGAGAAACCAAGGCCAAAAGTCTTAAACTGATTGCTGGCCTATGCAAAGGTTTTCCTTCGGGTGCAGGAGTCCTTTCTCAAATATTACTGAAGCTGAAAGGCCTTCCTGATTATTGCTAATTGGAAGAGGGGGACAGAATGGGTTGTATCTTGGATATTTTCCTTAATAACTCTGACTTCTTGCTATGCTGCTAGCACCTCTGCCATCTGCCTTAGGTTCCTGTACCAACTGAGATTGCCACCATGAAAACTCATAGCCCAACCAGAAAACACTGTTCCAGGATACTTTGGGACCAGGGGGAAAAAAAGGAGAAGACTGAATCTGGGCCCCACTCTTAGCCAGCAGTGAGCTGACATCCCTAGTGAGAATCCCCCAGCCCCATTAGCTCTTCAGCCCAGACTCAGTCCTGGCTTCTGAAGGCATCTGCTTGATCCCTAGATAACTCCTTAAAAGTGACAGGTAAGCAAGATAATTGGGAGAGGTGACAGCTGAAATATGTGTTGTGAAGGGCATGGGTACATCTAATCTACTATGTGTTTAGAATTGGGGATGGAGGATTAAATTGGACTTGGCCAGTTAAGTCAATAAGTCTGTCTTCAAAGGTGAGTTGACCTTCCTGCTGGTGACAGTTTTGCTGCTTCCCAATATTTCATCCCAAATGGAAGTGAGGGATTGAATTTTATCTTCAAAACCACTGAGCCTTGAATCCATTGTGCTGCTTTGCTTGTGTTTCCTGCCAAACTGCCTTGTGAAATTTTACCCACTGAGCAAAGTTCATCTCTTCTATGAAAGCTTCTCCTGCCACATTCCAATTCACATGGAGTTCTCTAAATACAAACATTTTTGAACTCACCTTCTGTTTACCTTGTCTCTTCTGGAGGCCAAAGTGCAACCTGTTTTTTTTTTTTTTTTTTTTTCCCTATGATGTTTAGCATAATTCTAAACGTGGTAGGCTCTCAGCAGTGCATCTGGTTTTATTTCAATTAAGTAGCATTAGTTTCTATCCCTAAGTAGCAAATTAGGCAGTTACGACGGAGGTGTCATATGCTTTCCCAGGCACAGATTAGAATGGTGTCTACCACGGATTTAATAACACTTGCTGTTCTCCCTCTTCTTAGAAGAGCTACAGAAATAGTGTTTGGCAATATTATATAAAAAAACAACCTTTTATAAAGCAGCTATGTTTAGTTAGGGGTCAAATAATGCTTTGTTCAGTATGTCTTGTCACAGATGTCTTTTATCATAAGCAACAAATCTTTCTGTGTTGGTGAACATCTCTGAGGCAGATGTCCTGTGACCCAGGGTGGAGGTTTATTCTTTGTTCTGTGATATATTTGCCTTCTCTTGAATTGCAGGCTCAGTGACTCAGCTTCTTTCTCTCCTCTGAAGAGATGTCAGTGACTGTTGTTTTGCTCTCTGATGCTTTGTACTTCACAGAGATTTGCTTTTGTAAACTGCGTGGCTAAGGTGCACACCTTAAATAACACCATTAAATAACTCTCTTTTATACCCAACTGTGCTGCCCACAGTTATCTGCAAGTCAAGTCTGAGCGCAAATAGCGGATAAAATGAAACAATAAAAGCAGGCTAGAAACAAATACCAGATTGATGTATTAGAAATGCAGGAAAACAGTTTAGTTAGCCATTGCCAAAAGTATCACAGAGATTTCTAGCCCCATCTGTCACCTCAAAGTCTCTACATGATTGCCATCACATTATACACCATGCTGAATAGTCTTTTGGAAGAATATACTGTATCTTTCTGCAGCATGTTATCAAAGTGTGGATCTCTCTCAAATCAGGGAAACCTACTTTTCTGTAAGTGTGTGAAAACGGAGAAGTACCCACCCAGGACATGGAGAGGTCAGGGGTCCCAAGAAATCTAATGGTGGGCCATTATGTTGGTGACTGTCCCCCATTTGCAAAGACAAACTTTCGGCTCCGCAGACTCAAAAACTTGTCTTTGCAATGTTCAGAGATGACAGAGCAGATTCAGATCTCTCAAGCTCCCACAACTGATGTATAAAATAATCAGTTCCTGTGTTAAAATCAGAATATTACAGTGTTTATTTAAAAAGAGAAATTTCTCCAGCTGTTTCTTCAGTGGAGCTCCAGATGTGGTAGTTGGCTTGTGTTTAGGGTAGTGGTTCCCAAACTTCATCGTGTATCAGAATCACTGAGAGAACTTGTTAAAATACAAATTGCTGGGCCCCACCTCCAGAGTTTCTGATTCAGTAGGACTGGGGTGAGACTCAAGTTTGTATTTTAATAAATTTCCAGGTGATGCTGATGCTGTTGGCTCAAAGACCTCAGTTGGAGAACACTGATTTAGCGGTCACGTTGAATGAACAGCAGCTGTAATTAAACACTAAAATTCCTGCTGAGCACAGAGAGATATTCATCTTCTGAGAAACTCAAGAGGCTGATGAAGGATTAAGAGTCACCTCTCTCATCTCCATCTCACTCTCTGTCTCTCTCCTCCCACTCTATTGCCCTCTTTCATTTCTTATTCCCTTCCTCATTCCCATCTCAGTCCTCTCTCTCTCTCTCTCTCTGTCTCTCTCTCTGCCCCTATTCCAACTGCTCACCTGTGTGCAGATAGCTGGATACACATAAGCTGGGCAACTCAACTTCCCAGCCACTGGGACCGACTGATTGGGTCCTTAGATCTGAAAAATCCTAGCAGGCCATTGCCCATGTTTGTTTCCATAACTCTCCTTTCTCTCTGCTTCCATGGCCATGCTTGATTATCATACCTCTTTCTGATGGGTTTGTTAATTCAGGTAGGTTCCAGTCAAATTTTGCCTTCCAGGAGCTCCATAAAGTGACTTTGCATATCTCTGCCATTCCCTTTTATTGGAGATCATACAGTTTAACTTTCAGATCATGGTCTTTTTTCTTCCTCATTAATGGAACTCATTCATGGGGAATACCCTCTCTAATCCCCCAATATTGACAACATTAATATTTGCATTTTAATTAAAACTAAAGATCTCGTGTCAAATTGTGTTATTTCCTTGGTATCTCACAGTAACACTGCTCACTCTTCAGTGGAGTCTGGCATGACATGTGTTGGCTTGGCCCACGCAAGAACTGTGTGCCCTGGGGATTTACCCACACAGACTGGTCATACCCCTATGTAAGACTGGCATTTGTGTCCTCCACTGTCCTTATCCTCCACTTTCCTTATTCCCATCTCAATATTGTGCCTCATTTTTGGCCTCTACAGTCAAGTCGTTTTTACTAATTCAGAGAAATCACCCCAAGAAAGCAGGGGGGAAAAGATTGAAATATGAGTGGGGGAGGAGGTTGAGAAGGACATTGACTAATGCATTTCCTTATTTAGCTCCATTTCCAAATTAGGGAACTCATAAGAAGCATAGTTGAGTGTCCAACTTATAAAAGTTCTGAGACAGAATTCCTCCAGAGGAGCAGGCTAATGCCATCTTGGCAATAAAGGGGCCGGCCGCAGAGCAGGTGTGTGCTTATTTTCCACACAGTCCCCAAGGCCTGATGTTTATGAGAGTGTCCCTTTCGAAGTTCAAGATTTCTGTCAAAAGAAAGTAGTTTTTGTTTCGAAAGAAAATACTATGATGGGAGATGGGGCAATATTTGAATCTGCATCTCTGAAGGGTGATAACAAGATAGTCTTTATAGGAGCGTGTGAGTGTGCGTGTGTGTGTGTAGCTGTAGGTATGTGAGTGTATGTGGGTGTGAGTGTGTGTGATCGTACGTATGTTTAAGTATTCATGTGTCAGGGTATGTAGGGTTGCGTAGGTGTTCATGTGTTGATTATGTAGAGGGGGGTGTGTGTACACGTGTGTATGTCTGTGGGTGGATATGTACGAGTGATTAAGAGAGAGAGAATGAGAATGATTATCACGTCTCAGACAAGCTGGAAGGGCTTGCTCAACCTCCCTCTGACACAGTTGAACTAAGCTGGCCAAATCAGGTTCAGGCTTTCTAGATTAATTTGCTTAATTTTTTTGAGGGCAACTTCTACACTGAAACTCCAAGTAAGCCTCCTGAAATGTGGTGCTAGATGTGGTGTGTCCTGAGCCCAGGGAACTGACTGTTTGCTGAAGATTTCCCACAGAGAGAAAAGCTTTGGCCTGACTTCTGCACAGGCACCCTGACTTTGCTGCCTCTCAGGAATCTGGAAGGTGCTGGCTCACCCGCACCTACCTTTCCATCTTATATAATCCAACAATTTGACACTCACATCCTCTTCCTGTTAGATTCAGTCTCTGTTTTCCTTGATGGTTACTATATTTTAAAATGTTACATAGTATTTTTAGATAATAGAACCTTTTAAAAATAATCTAATTTGGGGGTGTATATGCAGAAATGGCCCTATCCAAATAAGACATTTTAAGGCAACGTCTTTTTTAAATTCTTGAAAACTCTGTATACCCAGCATCTGCTAGAGATGCATCCTATTCCATAGCACAGTTGATTTAGATGGCCATTCAACTCAGCCTCTAAGAGGTTGGATACCCAATGCTCTCCCTTTGCCTGCTCGGAGCTTCTAGTCTGGTATGGCAGGATCCTAATTCATTAGCTAATAGAGACCTCCTGTTTTCCCTGGGACGTGTCCTCCTCTGCAGATACTTGGCTGAAAAAGAACCCTGACAGCAACTTTAAGCTTATGCAATTCATGTCTACTTGTGAAATTCAAACTCATGGTTGCTAATAATGGAGATGATGACTGCCATGACTGAATGTCAAATTGTGTTTCATTTTGGGTACTAACAGCAGTCAGTTGGTAGTGGCTGCCTGGAGTACCGAGAATCCCACAATGGATTAGTGATGTCTGCTATAAACAAGGAGTGGGGGTGTTGCTGTGCTTGCTCTGCTTGCCTCCTCTGTTCTAGTTCACCAAAGAAACCACTTACCTTTCTAAAAGAGCTAATGTTATTCACCTGAAGTTAACTTTTCCTCTTAGCAGTTGCGGCCATCTCTAGGCAGGGGATTAATTCTTCAGCTAATTTGGAATCCTTGCTGTTTTGACTTTTTTCTGTTTTCTTCTTTCAGTACATCTTCTCTATTTTGTGTCTCCCTCTCCTCCGTGTTAGAATCTTCTTTCACCAGAAACACTCAGTGTTCTCAGATTGAATCATGTTTTCTGGAAAGGAAAGCATCCCACAAACTAAATTGTTGCTTATCCCAAACACATATGCATGTTTAAACAGAACGCTTAGTATTGGCCGTGTTTAGACCAGAGGAATGAATTTTTGTTGGTGAAATTCAAGGGTATTGTTTGGGGGTTTGGGGCATCATTCTTTTCTAGACACACCTGCTTAAATGACCTTATTCATCATCACTGAGAGTTTTACTCCATATGGCTCGCCAGAGTTCACAAGCTTCTTGAGTTAAAAATGCTGGGCTGCTTTCCTGCTTACTGGGTTAGCCTCACTATATGACAGATTATTATTAAGAAGCAATGAAGGTGGGAGGAAGGAGAAGATTAGGAAGAATAACTAAGGGTATCAGGCTTCATACCTGAGTGATGAAATATTTTGTACGACAACCCCCCGACACATGTTTACCTATGTAACAAACCAGTTGTACCCCTGGACTTAAAATAAATGTATTTTTAAAAAGAAGCAATGCAAATACCATCCTGTCTGTCAAAAGAAACATTCTTTTCCTATATGAATAGCTCACTGAGATTTTGTTGAGATACAAAGTTTTCATATTGTAATATACCTTTCTATTTATTCCTTGTAACCAAATATAGATATATTGACTTGGAAATGAATCTATGATATAGTATTAAGTAAAATGAAATGATCGCAGTAAAACATGCAAAGAAAAATATAAGTGAGCACACACATACGTGCATCTGTATTTAAGCATATATTTAAAGCACAGAAAGTAGCCTAGAAAAGGTTACATTTAAAAGTTTGACCTCAAAAGAGAAGAGAGGGATTAAGGAATGCAGGGGAAGTGAAAAGCTCCTTTGATATGTATTCTACATACTATTGCATTTTTTAAGATTTTTCCAGCCAGGATGTATTATTTCTATATTTTAAAGAAAGAATGGTGGGTTTAAATTAATTGGAAGATATGACAACCACAAAAGAAATCAGACTATAAAAGGTTAAGACCATTTGGCCAAATACAGTTCTTCAGAATGAGAAGAATGGCATTTCCTACGGTCCTTGGTAACCTCAAAGTTTCCAGCTGCTAACAGTCACGTCCGAGGGTCATGTGTGCACACCTGAAACCATGTGGGAGGAAAGCCGTCTTCCTGTATACAGGAAAACGTTCCAGCATCATCTAGTGCAGATCTTCTCCTGCAGTCAACTGAAGGAAGACAAGATGCTTGCAGCCTCGTTTGGAACTGTGGGCTATTTAAAAGTGGTACCACGGTCTACTTTTAAAAATTGCTTCACCAACATTCGCTGTTTACTCTTGTTCTTGGTTTTATTTGTGCTAGCGTAACAGGAGATAAATATAAAAAGGGACAAGGGACAAGTCGTGACAAGGACCACTTTGATTTAGTGCTGCTAAGTGTTGCTATTTCCAGAAATGGAACCAGAAAAGAAGAAATCTAGCAATTTTTTAAAAAAACTAAATCTATTGTCCACAACTAGCCTTAAAGCAGAGAGGTAAGATGTTACATAGAAAATACCACCCCTAAACCTGACCACATAAAGTATAAGTTGGATTAGACTTCATATTTTAGATTTAATACACAGAAGAACAAATCAACTAACCACTGTATAAATGATTACAATCCAGTTGGGTTGGAGTCAATGCCATTGGTTGGCACAGGTCTTGCCTCAGGACAAACTTTCCCGACTCAAGGTAATACAGACAAGGTTCCTGTCAAAAAGATTCCCTTGCACCTCACTAAAATTCCCTCTCATGATTGTATTTAAATGTATTTGCATAATTCATGAGAGCTTTATATTGCATTTTACATACTCAGAACATTGGGAGTCTGCTATTGGTGAATTCTAACAATGGAGAAAATGGAGGCTCAGGTACATAAGCGGATTTGTCCAAGGATACTATATTGAGTGACTAATCTGGGACTAGAATCCACGACTCCTGACTCTGTTGTCTCCACCTCTCCTAAGATGTAGTTTCTTTTGGCTAAAGACTCATCTCCAGAACACTCTGTTAAAACACGTATCATTGGAAGTTGGAATAAGGAAAGTGAGACTGAGCATTTCCAGTTAATGTGTTGTCCTCTTTCGTGGCATCCATGAGGCTCTTTGGCAATGACGTTTTGATGGAACAGAACAGAGGTGGGAGGAACTCAGAATATGGGGCGGGGTGGGGGGGTGTGTGAGAGGGAGCCCAATGTTAGGACCCGTCCTCTCAAAGGAAGGGACACCAAAAACTGGGAGGTAAAGATCAGCATCAGCTTCAGCCTTTCCTATTGGCTTCCAGCTCCCGTCCTGCTAATGGCAATTACACCTAGAATAAAACCCCAACAAAGAGAGTTGTAAATATCCCGCCTATGGATATAACAAAGTATTTGCTGTGTGTTCAGATGCGATAACTCAAGGGGAGACCTGTACCAGATGCCATTAATAATATCTTACATTTATTTTATAATTTTATTGTTGTATAAAGTTTTTAAAAATCTGCACCTTTCCTATAGTACTGTTCGCACTCTGACTTGCAGTTGAATGATATGCAAATGTGAGTTACCTCCGCTACTACACTTTAAGTTTTTTTAGGGCAGGATCTGTGCCTGGCTAACCCTTAGGTGTTGAGAAATGAATAGCACTTGGCATCTACTTGTTGCATTAATGAATGGAGCAGGGATGGTCCTGCAGATCCTTTTAGTGTATTTTACTGGTAAATGCATTTTACTTATAAAATTTTTTAAATGGGAGACTTATAATCTTTTCTTCATTTTTAATCCACTCATTCAACTTTATAAGTGAATTGTGTGTCTCTGTAGGTATTTTGGATGACATGAATGATGATTTATTTAGTAGGAATATTTTTTAAGTGGAAATGAGCTAATGTCCTATGTTTTTCTGTGTTAATGAGCTGTAACTTGCTATTCAACTGAATAGGTAACTGAAGAGGAGCAACCTAGTCCCTACACAAGCAGGGTCAATATAATTCCTATCCTGTATTGCCTAGGTCCAAGGGTGAGTTGGGAGGGTGGGTATATTACAGATACTTAATATTGTTGAATGGTAAGAGAATATTTGTCTCTTGGTTATAGATTCTGTTTACAAAGCCAAAAAAGTATTTTAGCCTGGGTGACACAATGAGACCTGATTCTAAAAAGATAAATAAATAAAAAGCAAAAAAAGAAGCATCTTCTTATCTTGTTAAATTCTACATGAAGGATAGTCACCCGGATGGGAAGTAGAAGTAAGGTTTTTAGTTCCAAGAACATGCAAGGAAAAATGGAAGAATTCCTTTGGCATTCGTTCTTTTGATACAGAGGAAAAATGCTAGGCTCAATGTTTCACAAACCTTGGTGTCCCAGTCTCCGAGTTAAAGTGGGGATGGAGCCCATTGTGAGCAGGCAGACCTTTCAAACATGTCCGCTGTGTATTTGCCAGGAGGAGGTGAAGCCAGGTCCAGGAGTGCATTCAGAGGAGACGAATACCTTCAGAGTGCTGTGAATGTCAGGAGTGCCCGTGAACCTCTCCTACAGTTTCACTTGGCAGGCAGGTGCCCCATTGAAACTATCTCCCCAGGGATCTCATGGGATCTGAGATCCTGCTCCTTCTCTTACTAGGTGGGATAAGAGCGATGGCCGGTTCATGTAAGGACAGGGACAGATTCTTTTCACTTTCAGGCCATTTTTTTTAAGTTCCAAACAACCCGTTCCAGGCCCTTCTCCCTTTGTGCACTGGTCCCAGTTGCTTTGCCTCCGGATACCCTGGGACCCCTGAAATCTATAACTGTCTGCATTCTTCCCTTGTTCTGTTCTGTATCTGAAATTTTCTAGTTGACAATTTGGAGCTTTGGTTCATAAGGGATCAGCTGTCAGCGAGAGGAATGTGCGGCTCTTATTTTGGCCGGGATTTGAGCAGAGTCCGTCTGAATCCTTGCTTTTGTCTGGAAACGTTAAGAACTATTACAGCAATGTGTGCCCTAGGAGTGTAGGTAAATCTAAGCAGGGGTCTGTTCACTAAGGAAGGTATGTTGGGAATTCAGTGGGTGGGTTTTGCAACCGTGGGATATTCCAAGTCATATTAAAGGTTAAAAACGAGCATAGGGAAGCAATTGCCAAGAAGGGGAAGGAGGCACAAGGATGGTTGACTTTCGAGCTATTCTTGCCAATAAACAAAACAAAATGAAAGCAATGGGCTGAGTTCAATGAAGCAGTGGACTTAGCTGAGGGCAGAAATATTTGTCTTGTTGGTTATGAACAGCAGTGTAATCCCCCGGCTTGCTGGGGACAAAAACCAGCCAACCTGTGAGAGCTGCTGTTTGTGAGGCGTTCACAGGAGTTTGCGATCAAAATGATTGCGAATGTGAAAGTTATTACTGCTCAAAAAACACTTTATATCAGGGTTAATTATAAGGAGATTCTGTAGTATAATTAGTGTTCTTTCTATTGAGGATTAAGGGCCTCTCCTAAATGGCCTTTTTGATTGCCTTCTTCCCTTTTTTAATTTCCTCCTTGTCCTTTTTGATTATCTACCCCACGACCCTCAGGGCTCCTCAATGTAATACAATTAAAATAACATTTTTGTGTTAGAGGGTTTTATTTTATGAGCTATTAACCCCCTGCTTGCCTGAAGTCTGGATTCCTCTCCCGCACACCCGCCGGCCCCTAGACACAGTGGCGCGTCTGCAGCCCCACGGGAGGCACGTGCAGACGAGGCTGTAGGCGGGGCCCACGCAAAGCAAGGCTGAGGAACTACCTTGGCTTGGTCTTTCAAGAGATGATTGGATGCTGACTTTTCAGCAGCAACGAAAGGGAAATGAGTTCTGTTGGCCCAGCTGGCTTTCACATAAGCTGGAGCCTGGATAATATGACCTTGCCCCGATTCTGTTTGTGCCCTGTGCCGTGGCAAACTGGCTTGCACACAGTAGGTGCTCAACACCGGCCTTTACTGACCTGCTTAGAACCCTTTGCCTCCTTCGTTTTTGCAATCCCGAGACAACAAAGAACGTAGACATTTCCACTTTCCTTCCCCATTGGTCCTGACCCTATTCATTTATTAGACTTGCCAGCATGACCTCTCATTAGCCTTCATTTTCTTCATTCTGAACGTAAAGGGGGATTCTGGACAGTGCATGCAGTGAAGAGCGAAGGCGACTCTGAAAGCAATATAGGGGAAACAGTATGATTTTGGAGTCAGGTAAACCTGGAGTCACACCCCAACCCCATCACGTAATAACTATATGGCCTTAATTATGGGTAGAAGGGGAGGCAGCATTATGTCAACATCTGAGGGTTATGCAGATGATGAAGTGAAATCAAGTGTGTAAATCATTTCGCCTAGTACTTTGTCGATGTGGCGATTCAAAAAATGTTGTGTGCCCCCCAAACCACCACCACTACCATTCACCCCTTGCCTTTCTTGCCTTTCCCTTGTGACCAGAATTTCTACAGTTCTGACCACAATTCTGCCTGGAGACTGCTCTATATGGCCTACCCTCCACTTCACTTGTATGAATGACCCAGTGGAGGACGTTGAATTAGGTTTATATGAGGGACATAGTCTTTGATGAAATTTCACAACCTTTCCCGAAGCACCATGGAACCAGTTCTCAAGTGACTAGATCCCAAGAGGCACAAGTCACAATGATCTCTTGTCAAGAAGTTTTCATGGGAGTGGGTACAAAAAAGAATAGTTAGAAAGAATAAGACATAGTATTTCACAGCATAGCAGGGTGACTATAGTCAAAATAATTTAATTATATATCTTAAAAGAACTAAGATTATAACTGGATTGTTTGTAACACAAAGGATAAATGCTTGAGGAGATGGACACCCCATTTTCCCTGATGTGATTATTACATATTGCATGCCTACATCAAAACATCTCATCTAGCCCATAAATATATACACCTACTAAGTACTCACAAAAATTAAAAACTAAAAACAGATTTCATGGGAGATAGAAACATGGGTACCATGAACTAACAAAACAGGAATTAAATAACAACTGAGCACCATGATGCATATCACTAAGTTACACATGATTAATCAGCAAATAGATAGTCCAGGTAATGACAGCACAGAAAATACGGAGAAAGACCCATGTGAGAGTGGGAAAGAGAGGGGTGCTGGCATTGTGCTAAGCTGAAATCGGGGGAAAAGAAGACATTGAACTGCCTGAGCTCATAAGATAATTAAAAGTGCCCATTCCAATTCTGAATGTGGCACTTCTGAATATGGTAAATTAGATTGAAATTAAGTCAATTTTATAATCGCTAATCAGAAAGACCTTTTTCCTTGTAAAATGTGCTTGCTTTCTACTTTGATAAAATCTGAATGCATAAGCTTTACCATTCACAGATTGATAGTTGTTTAATTTTAGAAGCATCACCTAGCCAGGTGGAACTCACCAAGCACAGGCAGATGAAGCTACAGAGCTATCATGAAGGGCCCAGTGTGAGGAGTCTGGAGGAGGGAGCCAGGACCTGGGAGTGCCTCTCTGGGAGGGTTTCCAGAGAATCTCAGGCACAGTGTTCACCAGAAAGTGGTGGGACCCTCATTCATTCAGTCAACACACACCAACCTTTCTTAAATACCTGCTATGGCTCATGTATGCCTCCAGGTACTCACAATTAGAAAGTGAGCAAGACACACTCTTTTCTTAAGAAGCTTGCCCTCCAGAGACACAGTACTCAGATATGGGAGCTCCTATTAAACCGGCCACAGCATTAGGGAAGATGGGGCCAATATTCAAGAAGGTCCCTAAGACTAGATAGGACACAGCATCAGAGTCCTAAAGTCAAACAATAGGGAAAGCTACTGAGTCCAACCAGGAAGCAATGGGGCGTCTGTCCCATCAGGAGACCTGGAGAGCCCGAATACCTGGATAAAACACAAGGAGCCGCTCCACACTCAAAGTGTGTGGGTTCAAATGTTGATTCCAACACATACTAACATATTACATAAGCTCTCTGTGCTTCATTTTCCTTTACTATGATAGGGATAATAATTGTAACAATCTCAAAAGATTATTGTAAAGAATAAACAAGAAAATACATGTAAAGTTCTTGGAACAGTACTCAACACATAGGAGCCCTCAATGAAAGTTACCTGTGATAATAAGAATTACCATCTTTGTTATCATTGTTAGTGATCTAGTTGGGTGATTGTGTCTATCCTTTAAGAATTTAGACCCCTTTATTTCCCAAGAGGATTTGAGGTGGCTTATAATACCACGTAGAGTATCCAAGATAAAAATTGATGAATAAGTCAGGGTGGAAAGAAAACAAAGGTAGGAATCATAACATGAAGCCAGAGGTAAAGTCAGTATACAGATTGCACGCTATCAGATTGGGTACATTTGCGAAGCCTTAAGGGAATTAACATCTTTACCTCAAGCACTTAGTTTCTCTAAGACAAGGTCAAGGGCTACAGAGTTGAACACGCCACATCGATCCGTCTAGTCTCTGGTGTGCTGAAGAAATGTCTACACAACTGCACATACTCCAAAGGTTTCCCTTTCTCTCACCCTCGTTGTGGACTGAGAGCTTGCCTTGGTCCTTCTTGTAGCCTCCAAACCCCAAGAGCAAGATCTTGCACATAGTAAGCACTCAATAAATACTTCTTGATTTGTTATTCGAATAGTTGAATAAATGGATGTGTGGATGGCAGGATAGATGAATGGAGTTGTGTGTACTCCTGGCTAGAGTCATAACTCTGACCCTGATAAACTCTCATGAGTGTATTCCATATTTGTTTTGGTGTGAAAACCTCCAGGAAGAATTGCAGAGAATCTACTGTTTATTTTATTTAGGGGGATCTGATCTTTCAAATCATTTCACTGAGAAAGTACTCAACTAGTTTAACTTACCTTCTCTTTGCTTTTTCCCTGCATCTGATGTGCCCTGAGGGGAATAATTTTCAAAAAAAAATGTAATTTTCCACAAATTTTCAAAGAACATGGCCATTTCATGTGAATGGTGGGGAATGGTTTTGATAGGATCACATTTGTCGGTCTCAACCAGTTTTGAGATAACAGTCTTTGTTTTTCTCTTTCAGCAAACCTTTTTCAACCTATATGCACATCGAAACTAAGGGTTGCTGCTACTGCTAAAATAAAACTTCATTTGTTGAGCCATTTATTTATGTATAATGGTTAGCCTTTTTATAAAATCTAGTCATGACAATATCTTTCTTAGGTAAGGAGTCTCTATGTATTATTTAAATAACACGTAAAATTCTTAGGTATTATTATAATTATTGAAAATCAGTGAAGTTCAATTATCTGCATGCCCTTGAAAATCTCAGCAGCCTAAGGACAGAACATCCAGAGAGCTGGGGTTTCTTGCAAGCTAGTTTTTTTCTCTTTGCAGAGATCTGGTAAGAAGTTAAACTCAAGGGTTAGTGGCAACATGCTCACCTGCAGAACTGCTTTAGCTGCCCGACTCACTGCACCCTGACCACTTCTCTGGGAAATAGACTTGGTGTTTGTGAGATATGGAGAGGGAAGGATGAGAAATTGGAAGGAGGGTCTTCACATCTTGTGTTGGAAATGTTCACTAGAATGACAGGGTCTCCATTGGCCAAGATTGTGGTCCTGCTGTCTAGCATTCTTCTTGGATGACTTCAGGACAAGACTGGCCAGGAATGAGCAGAGTCCAGCCTTGTTTGTGAGATCCGGCATGGAGCACAGGTCAGGGCAACAAGAAAGCAAGTCCAGGAAAGTCAGCTGAACCAGAGAACAGCAGGTGGACATGATGTCTTTAGGTGGAACTCCTGATTCTTCTGAAAGACAGCTTTCTGGTGGTGTCAGCAGCCTGTTGCATGTGGGTGATCCACATCCTTCAGGGGCTAATCAGAGCCAGAGGAAGGTCAGAGAGCTGCACGTAAGTCCTCTACACAAATAAGGCATAACGGAAACACACTGTTTATTTGTACATATGTAAAGATAAAAGTTCTAAGAAATAGTGCGGTGAGTGATGGGGGTAGGGGACAGCTATTTTAGCTGCACCTTAGTTTGTGGGGTTATCTTTGGGATTTTTCCTCTTCAGTTTCACTCACTGGAATACAAGCTCAGTTCTTTAATGACATGTAGAAAATTTTATGTACTTATGTGAATGATGTACCATATGTTGATAACACGTGGAAGTCTTCTTGAAATTCAGAACATAAGAAAATAAATAACAAACTGAAAAGGAAGAGAGTTAAGGGAGAAAAAGGTAAGAATCGATAATGGTAATGTGAACTGATGTTATTTCTTTGATAGGTTTTCAGTAGAAAAGGTATTGGTATAGTTTCAGTAGTTGTGATCATTTAGACTCTGGCTGGGCTAAATCTGTGACAAAATGATTTGCTAAGCAAATGAATACAGGCATAGTTTGTTTAAACAACTGATGTGTTTCTAAAGGGTTGGTTGTATTCTGTCTAGGGTGAGTCCTTCAGTAAAATGAATCACCATCCAGTGAGGAATGGCCCTGAAAGAGAGAGACTTGGTCTGAGGAGCAGGCACCTCTTACTAGAGACGACCCTCTGCAGAAATAATCTTTGCTCAAATTGCAACGTGTTTTGCTTTTTGTTTTCATGAAGAAGACTGAGCCCTGATTTTATCTGTTTTAGAAATGCTCCATATATAAATGTTTCCTATATCTGGTTTGTGCAAAATAGCCTTGTGTATTGAAGGTGTAAATAAGTTTTCCAGCCATTATTTTTTCTTACTAGAAGAGCAACTTGTTTCCTAGCAGTTAAGAAATAGCTATTTACCAAGTTCTTCGAGGGTACCCAGGTCTGCCTGCCCCACGGTACTTCATATTGTGAATTCCACGTAGCAGTACTCAACAAATCTGGTCTGAGTAAATAAATATATACTTAAATAATGTGCATGAGAAAACGTAAATAAGAATATTATTGTAATGGAAGCCCAGCCTTGCTCTCCTCAGGGAGGTGCTTGGCTACTGTGGTTTCAATTACCTCTTGTCTATTTGTAACTTAGAACGTACTAGGCAAATTTATTTGTCTAGCTCTTGAGACCATGTGCAAAATAACAAAACTGTTTTCTGATCACTCTGATTTGGTATTCCTTTGGACTGCCCTCCCCCCCTGGCAATTGGTGCAGCTTAATGATGTCATTTTTCTGGAGCCACTGATCTGTCTGTGAGATGTGGAGTCAAAGAACCCACGGCCTCTGTTTCTCTCTTCTGCCCCTGACTCATTCCCTGACCTTTAACACGAAGGCAGCGCTACCCCAGGAAAGGAGGCTGTATTGATTGCAGTTGAGAACTGAGGTTTCTGTGTTTCTCTGTTTGTTTGATTGATGGTGCATGATGCAGGGAAAACAGTGAGCGGGGAGACTCTCAGGTGTGGGGGCAGGAAGTAGTAAGTTCGAGAGTACCACAAAGTTCTCCCAGCTGAACCGAGAGCTGGCTGGGGGTTTTGGTTACATTGTGCTTGAAAGCGCTAGCAAGCCCCCAGATGAAATATGGCAAATTCAAGTGCAAGGAAAGCTGAAGAAGTCATACCCACAAACTCTGGGAAATTACAGCCGACCGTTATTAGTCATTCTTACGGGCAATAGGGTGTTGTTTTAAAACATTCAAATCTGGTGCTATGAACAAAGACCTGTTCTTTCCTGGACCAGATAATCACTGCCAGGATCGATTCGAGAAATTAACCAGAGGCCTTGTCCTGTGCTGCCGGCAACCTTGTTTCTTGTCAGGTGCAGCCTGCACACAGTATACCATGACACGTCCTTATTGACACACAAATACAGAGTTCCTGAGGGAAGAGGGAAGGGTGTGACCATGAATGGAAGCAGCCACCAATGAGGATGGTTAAATGTACCCTTGATAAAAGGTGACTGGGTCCATTCCAGTATTTTTATTGGAGAGTTTGGGTTTTTCAGCGGTTAACTTAGATTGTGTTAGCTCTCGTCTGCCTCTTTCTGCTCGCATTAAACTTTACCACCCAAATAGGACTCTTGCATGCCGTCTTGCCGTCAGGGAGAGGACTACAGCTTGTGGGGTAATGGAGGCATCAGACTGGCTCCCATATCACAGCCCAGGGACTCAGGTGTATTAGGCCCCAAGGGATTCAAGAGACCTTCATGGGTGTGAGATGATGATCCGATGTCACAGAAGCAGCACCTGGGGCAGGTCATGGCCTAGTGTTTACGGTAACACACAGCAGTACGAGAAACTCACGTTTAGGCTCCTGCTTCCTGCTTAGTGCTTCTTCCGTCTTCAAAATGCTGCCTCTTTCTATTTATGACAAAGACTGGAAAAGGAACAATAAAGGCTGGGAGGCGGGGCTTTGTAGACTTGAGATACCTCTCTAGCGAGGCGGTATATTTTGCATTGCTGAAAGGCACCACTGCAAGGTAGCTACGCCCCATATATTTAGAGTGAGCTAGCTTCTTCTGAAGCATACGACACGTTTATTTTACCTGTGAACCTCCACCCCCACCCCCAAATCAATTTTGCCAGTACCCAAGCACCTCTACCAACCCTTAAAGTAGGAGTCTGCAAGGTGAATTTCCTAACAAGCTGACTTTTCAAAGGTTTTTCAACTCTCAAAAACATGAAAGCTGTGTTTAAAAATTTAAGGGTCTGATATGTACCAGTTCTGTGGAGCCGCAGCAGGGCGAAGCTTTCTGCAGTGCCATGATTCCCCAAACCCCAACTCTTTAAATTAAGATGTTTATGACAGCTGCTTGTGCTTAATGGAATGCACATAGGATTGGCCATTAATTATTGCTCTTGGGTTTTTGCACCTATTCTCTGCATTTCGTGGCAAGAGTTAGTATTGTTGTGTAAACTATTTTTAGTGCTTTTTAAGAAACCCTATTTTTTGTGGGTAGGATTTTTAATCTTTTATTGTGAAAATTTCCAAAAATACTCGAGTTGAGAGAAAGTGCAGTGCTCCAGTGAACCCATCATTCAGCTTCAATGACCATCAACATTTTACCGTCGTTGTTACACCTACCCCTCCTGCTAACACATACACACACACATTTTTTTATTTTGCCGAAGTATTTTAATGAAAACGTCAGACATCGTGTCATCTCAACACTAAATACTTCATTTAAAAACATGTTTATATAACTATAATGCCATGATCAAACCAAAAGAAAATTAATAATTCTTTAATGTTATATAATATTGAGTCCATTTTCAAATTTAGTTGATTTGATCAAGTGAAGACCTAAATAAGGAAGAAAAACATTGAATCATAACCAAACAGTTTTCCTCAGGTCTTTTTGCACCTTTAACTAGAGATGCCACACACACACACACACACCACACACAAAGCTGATTATCTTTTTAAAAAACTCAAGGTCAGTCCTTGAACTCTGACCTCTACACCTCACTTTCAGGACGGAACAGGAGCCTATACTAACCAGAAACTTTGCCTCGGTAGTAATATGGTACTCTGTGTCGATTGTGGAAATCCTTCAGCTTTTAGAATGATTTTCTTGTGGTAAATATTTGTACAATTCCTTTTTATTTCCATCAGTGAAAGGCACAGGGTCTTGGTGTGCCTTTGAGAGATCCTTTTCCACATATTAATGACTTCCTCATCTGCTTCCTGCCAAGTTTTGTACTTTGGGTTAGAAGGAGGTCAAGACACGGATGGTTAGATGAATTCCTTGCTACCCGAGCTTTGTGTATTAAGTTCTCACTACTCCACTCTGGCTCTAGTTATTCTTTTAAAGTCAGTTTGCAACATGGTGACAATTTTGACAGGAAAGTCAAATTTAACTAACAACCGTTCTTCAATTGAATGTGATTAAACCACAGACAGATACCTTTCGTTCATTTAGCCAGAAAACCTTCTTATAGAGTGTTTTTTCTGTTCAATTTGTAAATCTAACATTTTTTCATTTACCGGACTTGTTTTTAAAAGTGAGGAGTGACCACGTTTTAGGTGAATGTCTTTACTTTTCTGCTGTCACCTTCACTTTGAATTCCCCAACAAGAAAACCGCCTTTAGAATGTTGGCAGGTATGGTGTTTGCTTCTGAATGCAGCATCAGGAATGAAATGAGAAACTTGAGCATTCTAGCACGATCCTTCTACCAGTAACTGACGAACGTAGAAGAATAAAAACTCTGCCGAGTGATGTCCAGACCATCATTTCTTTTGCCTATATGTCAAACTAATTTTATTATGCCAACTCTATCATATTGATAATAACTTTGCTGTTACGAAGGTCCTATCTGTAGAACACCAAATCTTCGAATGAAAACGCAACGTGCCTATAATCCCAGCACGAGGCCAAGGCGGGTGGATCACTTGAGGTCAGGAGTTCGAGATCAGCCTGGCCAACATGGTGAAACCCTGTCTCTACTAAAAATACAAAAATTAGCCGACGTGGTGGTGCATGCCTGTAATTCCAGCTACTCAGGAGGCTGATGCAGGAGAATCACTTGAAACCTGAAGGTGGAGGTTGCAGTGAGCAGAGATCACATCGTTGCATTCCAGCCTGGGTGACAGAGCAAGACACTGTCTCAAAAAAAAAAGAAAAAGAAAAAGAAAAGAAAGAAGAAAATGCGAACTTTTCATCAATTATCCAGAGTTTTTCTACCAAAACTCCAGCTAATCTGGAAGCTGGTTGCATTTGGAGATTTCATCTGTATTTTTGATTCACTGTCTAGCACATAATAGGGGCTCAGTAAAATGTGTTAATTAATTGACAATGCCAAATAATACCAATTTAGGGGTGATGACAGAAGACCAAAAAAAACATAAGAAAGGTTTTATAACTTACTGCCAGGAAAGGAAGATTGTACCTTGCCTTCTAACTGCCAGTGCCATAGGAGTTTTATTATATGCTATAGGTTATACAAGCTATGCCCTCTAGTCTGTCGTGCTGGAACCACACATGAAGAACTGACTTGGGGCATGAAACTTGAAAAGAAAGAGGAGAGGGTGCTGCTGCTTGTTGAACTGTTGCGTTCAAGGCACTGTTCTGGGTGCTGTACATTCTCTCATTTATCTACGATAACAAGCTCAGGGGTGGGTTTCTACTTTGGGAAAAATTCTCACAAACTGAGTTTTCCCTCCGCATACATACCACTGCAACAATAATCAACACAGAAGACCTCTGTGACCAAATGTGTGGGAGCTTTTCCCATACACCAAGCGGCAGACACCATCTGGGTACCCTTCAATTCAATTCTGACACTGTTTACCTGGAGATGTTGTCAGATCCCGCAGGTTGAAGGCTCAGTCCCCACGACTGCCCCCGCCATGCTTTCAGACACCAGTTGCAAGTCCAGGCCTCCAGAAAGTCTGGCCAACCAGCTTCAAGTTCAGGATCCCACCACCCTCTCTTTGGGTTCAGTTAATTTGCTGAAGTGGTCCACAGAACTTAGGAAAACATGGTTTCCAGTTTATTATAGAGGGTATTGCAAAGGATACAGATGAGGAGATGTTTAGGGTTAAGTATGGGGAAGGGGAACGGAGCTTCCATGCCCTCCCTGGGGCACCGTTCTCCAGGAACCTCCGCATACTCAGCTCTGAACCCAGCCCTCTTGGGTTTTTATGGAAGCGTCATGATGTCAACATTCTCTCCCTTCAGAGTATAGGGTGGGACTCTCTCTAAGGAGGGTCTTAAGACTGACAATCAGAAAGGTGGGGAAAGAGTAGCGTCCTGCTTTGGGGCAGGTGACGATAGGGCAGGAGAAGATCAGAGACCTGTCCCTGAGGCCTCAAACAATCAACATTGTGTAACAAAAGACTGTAACAAAGGATATGGGGATTATGAGCCAGGGATTGTGGGTGAAAACCATTATCTATCATCACACCACAGTATCTTAGCTCCATATTATGAATGTGGCTCAGAGAGAATTACCTGGCTTGTAAAAGTGGTATTGATGAAATTCAAACCCAAGTTCGCATACTTTTCTCCCTGGACCAGTGCAACAGGCTGTCTCCTTTAGCTTTTCAACTGCAAGTGCATTCAGAAGAGAAGGAAGAAAGATGATACAGAGGGAGGTATCTCTGAATGAGGGGAAGATTCACAGGGAATGTGGCACCTCATAGAAGCCTACCATCCTAGCCATAAAATTGGCTGTAGCCCACTTCTTGCCGTAGTGAGAGAACAGTGTTAAGTGGGCTTGCTCTAGAATCTTGCTACTCAAAGTTTACTCCGTGGGCTGGAAGTTGTGGCATCACTCAGCAACTGTGAGAAGTGTAGACTCTCAGGGCCCACCCCAGACCTACTGAATCAGAATTAGCATATTTAATAAGATCTCCAGGCAATTTGTATGCACATTAAACTTGGAGAAGCACTGGCCTGGAGGCTGGTGGGAAATGATAATTAAAGATGCTGACTGAGTAGTTCTAGTGTAGCAAGATCATTTCTGGGTGAAGGCAATTCTCCTACATTAGGTTGAGAGGAAGAATCATAATTTTTTTACATAATTCATTGCAGCGGAATTTCTCCCAACTGTGAATTTTAAGACTGACGACTTGAACTGAGAAATGGATCTTTCCTTCCCCTAACGTTTTAGAGTGCTTTTTGACCACTAAATGGTGAATGTGTTTGTGCATGTGTATACAGTTGTGTATATTTACACAAGCACAACTGTGTACACCATTAGAAAAAAGCTAGCTCATGACTTTCTTGGAAACTACTGTTGGGCACTGTTTGGAAAGCTAAAGGAACCCCAATTGTGTTTTCATTATATTCCCTTTCTAAAAATAAATTTTTGATGTCGTTTTTCAATGTGCAGAACAATTTGCGCAATTTCTGTGAATGCAAACCTTCAGGAATGAATGAAGTTGTGGTTTTCATAGCTTTGCTGGCCCAGGCTTCTTCTGTTCTCCTTAGACAATCTCCAAGGAATCTCTTCTCAGTCTGCCATGAGACACCACGTGAAGGTCTTTGGAGAAACACCATGAGAGTTGACCACCAGCCTGTTGCTGGGACACTTTGGAAGAAAGCTAACAACGGAAGAAGATGTTTTACAGCTGACTGTGCCACTTCATTGTGTTCAAAGAAGTTTCTCATTATTCAGTGTTTTTGAACTTCCACCACTGAAATTCTTACCCACTTTCATGCCTCTTTGCCCCTCTCTGTGTCCTTGTATGTTGGATTCCTGCTCCTTGTATGTCTTCCCATGGAAATGATGACGCATTTGGAGGTATGGCCAAGGCCCTACATCACAGGCTGCTCGAGAATAAATAGGGTGTTTGTGTAGTTATTAAAGCTCATCCTCTCTCACAGGAAGAGCTAGAATCAGAAAGCCTTGCAAGGCTCAACACTTTCCAACAGCATAGTCATCCAGCCTAGCTATCAGAGTTAGCTTGGTGAGATGAAAAATTCATTTGATGGGAAGCCAAAAGACTTGAATTCCAGCCCCTCACTTGATTTTGGTCATAGTCTCTCAACTCTCAGGGGTTGGATGGCTCTGTGAAAAAAGGGCCTCATACAGCCTCTTCTGGCCTTCTAGTCTGAGGATGATTACATTATTCAGTCTATAAAATAATTTATAGACCACATTTCAAGTGCAGCAATGTTCTCATTAGATGGTCACACATCACATCAGCAGATTTTCAGACTGAAAAGGCAGAGCCCATTTTGACATCCCAAGATCCCCCTTAAAAACACAAATTTTCTATGTGGGAAGAAAAATCCTTCTCTAAAAGAGATAATTGACCAGTGGCTCACAACTGTAATCCCAGCACTTTGGGAGGCCGAGGTGGGCAGATCACCTGAGGTCAGGAGTTCGAGACCAGCCTGGCCAATATGGTGAAACCCCATCTCTACTAAAAATACGAAAATTAGCTGCGCATGTTAGCAGATGCCCGTAATCCCAGTTACTTGGGAGGCTGAGGCAGGAGAATCACTTAAGCCCGGGAGGCTGAGGTTGCAGTGAGCCAAGATTGCACCATTACAATCCAGCCTGGGGGACAGAGCAAGACTCCATCTCAAAAAATAAATAAATAAATAAATAAATAAATAAATAAAGAGAATTGGCAGGACGCAGTGGCTCACGCCTGTAATCGCAGCACTTTGGGAGGCCGAGGCAGGTGGATCACCTCAGGTCAGGAGTTCGAGACCAGGCTGGTCAACGTGGCGAAACCCCATCTCTACTAAAAATACAAAAAAGAAATTTGCTGGGCATGGTGGCATACACCTGTAATCCCAGCTACTTGGGGAGGCTGAGACAGGAGAATTGCTTGAATCCGGGAGGCGGAGGTTGCAGTGAGCCAAGACCACGCCATTGCACTCCAGCCTGGGTGACAGACTGAGACTCTGTCTCAAAAAAAAAAAAAAAAGAGAGAGAGAGATAATGAAGAAGGTGCTAATTCAATTTCTTTTGGATTTCTAGAGGCCCTAGTTTTGCCAAGTGAGAACACTTCACTCATTTGAAATGACTGAAGAGCTTCACTTTATCACTCTGCAAAGTCTTAGCTTGAAAGGCTAGGGTCAGCGGTCTGCCAGTTGGCAGCTGTTACTCTGTATTGCAAATCTTGTTGTAATCAGGTGCTTTCCTTAGAAAATTGAAATGATAATAGCAGTTTATACGTATTGAGCCCTTCACAGATGACAGGTTCCAGGACTTGGCACTGTTGTTAACCTCACTTTACTGTTGTGGGGACTGTAGCATGGAGACATTCACTTCCTTACCCAAGTCCTCACGGCTAGGTAGGGTGAATTGGGATTGGAACACAGACAGTCTGAGGACATTACATCACCTCCCTCCTGTGGGAATCTTCCTAAGGGCTGAATATGACTTGGTTGAGGAGGAGAGAAAAGTGAGGAGAGTGGAATGTACGGGGGTGTGTATTTTTAAATGTTCTTTTAATTTTGGATCTTTTCCTCCTCGTTGCCACTGTTCAGTCTCAGTTTCACAAAACTCTTCAAATATCCATTCAGTGTTCTCTGAGAACTGGGAATGCTGACAGTAGGAACCAAGAATTTTAAGTACAGAATTAAACATTCCCTTTGTCTTTTTGCCAAACTGATAAAAGGCGCCATTGGTTTTCTTAGTGGGTAAAGTGGGGGTAGGAGGAACTGAGGAGCCATTTCCTCAAACCAAGTGACCTCTTCAGCCTCAGGCTGTGAAGGGAGGAATGACTCGCAAGCGCCCGGGTTAGCCGGACACCCTAATAAGGGGGAACATTCCTGGGCTCCTCTGGCATGGATTGCTGGCTTTATGACATTTGTTTTCTTCTGGAAGATGATTATATTAATAACTATCATCTACATAATTTACGACAATTTGGTATGATCTTTTATTGCCAGGGAAGCCCTGGCCACAGTCTGAAAAAAAGTAAAGGAAATGAAAAGTCTGTTTGCCTTGCTGATTAATGTAACCTAAATTGTTGGGTTTTTTTTCCCCTGCTTAAGCCAGGTTCAAAGTATTCGCTCTATTGAATAGGATATATGTCCAATAGCCATGAGCAGAGACAGGTCAGGCTTTATAGTCCAAGAGCTAGTGTTTTCATCTTTAGGGTTTTTCTCCCATAGAAAGACAAATCTGTTCTAAGTCAAGCAACTGAAGGACAATGTGAATTCTCACCGAGTGGTGTCATTAGTTCTGGCTGCTGGGGAACCCCGCGTCAGGGAACTAAAGAAAAGCTGAGCACCAGCGGTCACAAAAGCCTTCCTGGAAGCAGTAGAACTGTGTTGAGTCTTGTGCAGTGTGCAAGAAAGGCTTGCCTTCTGGCCTCAGGAATAAGTACCAGAGCTTGAATTGGGTCCAGTCCGTCATATAATGCCTTGCAATACACTGGGGTCCTATCGCAAATGACTGCAGAAGTTAGGTGGGTATCTTAAGCTGTCTGGGTGCGTATTAAAAGGATAAGCCAAAATAAATCCAAACTATCAGGCAAACCCAATGATAAATGGCAACTGACACATGACCTCAGTTCCACTAGACAATAGAGAGTGCTGTGGATTGTGTTGACCAGAGAGTTTGTGTCCTGGCTAAAGATGGCAGCCACTCATTTAGATGAAATTTAATTGTATAATGCAGGAACAAAGGCCTTGTATTGCCTATTTTCTATATTCAACAAAACACGCCTTTTTAAAGAAAGCATCTAGATGTTTAAATGTTGGAATATACTTCAGTTTTTAAAAAATGTTACACAATCACTTGTAATCCAAATAGAATATTTAGGGAACAGCTGGTATACCACCTATGGAATAAGTCTTCATCATCCCCAAATTAATGCAATGATATTTTCAACATATCTTATGTAGGATATGAGTCCCAACTGAAAGTATCAGCCGCACTTGATAAGGTTTCTAATATTCACAGAAGAAAAATATACTGTCATTGACATTTCATATTTCATTTCTTTAAAAAAATCAATGTATTGTTAGACTACATATCTCAAAATAGTTTTATTGTACTGTTGCAGACAAAAAAAATTGAAACCACTTCTATTAGAATTTATAACATCTTGAGGGTGACTGTGGGAAGGCTAAGGGGAATTTGCTGTTTTATTATCATATAATTTGTTTCAGTGGTGGTGTTTTAAATATTGGATCTTCCTAGTAAGTCTCGGGTGCAAAGGTGGGTTGCTGACAGGGTTTGAAAAACCTGGAGGTCCAACCAAAGGTTAAATCATGTTACCCAAAAGAAATATCATCTCCTTTAAACCCTTGAGCTGAAGGTAGAACCAAAAGAGAGAGAAGGTCAGAAAACTGAAGGATAAATGCAATAGAATTTATTAGCCACCATTAGGGGTGTTTCTCACAAGACAGAGGAAGGAGACCCTCAGCCTAGCCTCCTCTTCAACCATAGAATAACTCTCTAAAGGTAAACCCTTCTGGTTCACGGTGTGAGTGCAAGGAAGGAAGGACACAAAAATGGGGAAGTAGAGCCACCTTATATTACCCCTTATTGAAGTTGTCTTCTAATTAACTGCTGCCAGAAACTGTCCATCTTCTTGAGTACTGTAGGCATCTTTTTGACATTTATTCATTATACATTCATTTATTTAATAAATATGTATTGATTACCTGTTCTATGCTGGCAGCTATTTGGACAAAAAGAAGTTGGCAGCTAAGAAAGAAAGATATGTAGACCTGGGCCTGCAGAAGTATGCAGTTTAGAAGTAGGAGTGAGGAGTGTCCATGAGTGACTAGTTCCAGGGAAAGTGAGAAATACAGATAGTCTTGAGGGTGCGGAGCCTGTGTTGGGAGCTACTCGAAGCAGAGACAGGAGTGACCCGTCCTTATGAGGCCAAACAGAGGCAAAACCTCTTTCGGGATAAATGTGCCCAAATTGGGCTGCAAGGGCAGAGCAAGGCTGGAGAAGCTCTGATGATGTGGAGTTTTAAAAGCCCAGAATTGTAGTCTCAGCACACCACTTCCCAGCGGTGTTAAGCATGGAGCTTCCTTTCTCATTGCCTTGGCTGTCCACCTCTAACTGCTGGAGTTGGAGGGATCATCTCCGAGGCCCCTTCTGCTGAAAGGCCTACAGGTCCTGACTGTTTGTGTGCCCTGGAGCATAGAGGATTGGAGGTTTGCCTGGGATTCCTCATGCAGGGCCCTCACTCCCTCTTCTGTGCTCTGGGACCAGTGTAGTAAGCAGAGCCCTGCTTTTCAGAGGCACCACAGGAGCTGTCCAGAAAGCCCACCAACATCATCCCACTGCTCAGGAAGGAAATTGGGTTTCAACCATGAGAGTAAACACGCATGTGAGTAAATGCATGCCAGGTGAAGGCCACCCAGCCATTTCTAGTCAACTCCTCATCACAGAGCTCTTGCCTGGGTTGAGACTTGAACATATCCTGCACCACATCTTAGATGGTTTACTTTTCTGCCCTCTGATTGAAGACTTACAGTGGCAGCATTGTCTGTTCTATCTTTTAATATAACTAATTCTTTTTTTCTTTTTTTCTTTTTTTCTTTTTTTTTTTGTTCTGAGACGGAGTTTTGCTCTTGTTGCTCAGGCTGGAGTGCCATGGCATGATCTCAGCTCACCACAACCTCCGCCTCCCGGATTCAAGTGATTCTCCTGCCTCAGCCTCCCGAGTAGCTGAGATTACAGGCATGCACCACCAGGCCCAGCTAATTTTGTATTTTCAGTAGAGACAGGGTTTCTCCATGTTGGTCAGGCTGGTCTTGAACTCCCGACCTCAGCTGATCCACCCGCCTCAGCCTCCCAAAGTGTGGAATTACAAGCATGAGCCACCGCGCCTGGCCAACTAATTTTTAACATAAGGAGAAATCTGTCTTCCCAAGTCTTAAGTGCAAGGCAAGATAGGACTTTGTCTAGAGTGGCATAACCAGGATGAGAATCCAGTCTCTCTCCTATCGGGCCTCCAGCCCTGAGTGTTTCTGAGACAGTGAAACCAAGGTAAAAACTCCTGACAGACCAGACACATGATATTTAAGTTACTTTTTCCCTCCTCAGCAGAACTTTCAGCCCCCACCTTCTAAATGTAGCCACAGATTCACATGTGGCATACAGAGGCAGGGTGGTCTAAAGCAGCAGTCCCCAACCTTTTTGGCACCAGAGACCAGTTTCATGGAAGACAATCTTTCCACAGACTGGGGCAGGAGTGTTGGGGGATGGTTTCAGGACAATTCAAGCACATTACGTTTGTTGTGTACTTTATTTCTATTATTATTACATTGTAATGTATAATGAAATAATTGTACAACTCACCATCATGTAGAATCAGTGGGAGCCCTGAGCTTGTTTTCCTGCAACTAGATGATCCCATATGGGGGCGATGGGAGACAGTGACAGATCATGAGGCATTAGATTCTCATAAGGGGAGCGCACAACCTAGATCCCTCACGTGTGCACTTCACAACAGGGTTCATGCTTCTATGAGAATCTCATGCTACTGCTGATCTGACAGAATCTAGAGCTCAGGTGGTAATGCTGGTTCACCCTCGGCTCATCTCCTGCTGTGCGGTGAGTTCCTAACAGCACCAGTACTAGGGGTTAAGGACCCCTGATCTAAAGGAAAACAATGGGCTTTAGTTTCAAAGGAGCCTGAGTGTTAATCCTCAGTCTGTTACTTAACAGATATCAAGTTTTGCGTCTTTGAGTTTCTTAATCAGTAAAATGAGAGTAATGCTAACGGTTTCTCAGTGTTGTTGTAAAATTAAATGAGAACTGTGTAATAATAGCAGGCACATAGTAGAAACTCAGTGAATAGTAGTGGCTGTTAATTACTGCTGCTGAAAAACTTAAATGTAGTTAGTTCGAAGATATGTTTACATAAAGTTAATCAAGCTAGGGTATGTTACATCGTAGAATCCCACCATTGATCTTTCTGATACAAGTTTTGGAATGTGTAGGCCTGGGGGAAGGGATGGAAAATCAATGGTTTCCTGAAGGCCTCTGGGATTTTCCCCATGCCCATGGGCTCGGGAGCTTCCCTAGGAGAAGAATGACTACCTGCACACGTATTCTTCGCTAGCTATGCAGGCACTACATCAAGGCCTTGGCCCTGCCTGGCTGTGGTATTTGAGGTTCATAGTAAACCTGACTGTAGAACATGGATTTTACCTTATCATCAGTACTTGTTTTCACCTTGACCCCTGGATGCCCTGTTAGGGAATAGATCTGATTCACTTCCTTTTCAGCATTCTACTGCATAAACAAGCCTGAACTCTGATATATAAATAGTTCTAACTGAATACCAAACAGACTTAGCTACTCTATTGCTGCTATACCCTGGGAACAGGGTCGAGGGGAAAGTGTGGGGAACTAAAAAGGCTTGGGAGGGAGGAGAAGATGTTAAGATTTCTATGAAGAGCCTGGGGAGTTAAGTGCAATAATTTTTGTGTAAGTATTACGGAAAATTCCTTCATAGCCCTTTATTCAATAGAAGCTATTTGCAAGGGTTTCTCCCACCCATCCTGGGACACACACAGGCATAAAATGACAAAGAACTCAACTTCTAATGCAAGCCACAGTTGAATGCCACTTGGATGTGAAGTTGGTGACTTTTTTTTTTTTTTTTTTTTGAGATGGAGTCTCACTCTGTCACCCAGGCCAGAGTGCGGTGGTCTGATCTTGGCTCACTGCACCCTCTGCCTCCTGGATTCAAGCGATTCTCCTGTCTCAGCCTCCCAAGTAGGTGGGACTACAGGTACACACCACCATGCTCAGCTAATTTTTGTATTTTTAGTAGAGACAGCGTTTCACCATGTTGGTCAGGCTACATTTTGATTTAAAAAAGAAGATAGGTACCTAGGAAAGTCCTAGTCAGGCTATCAACACAAATAATACAGAGGGCTCCTCTATTGCCAGCATGCTAGGGAGAGGTTCAAAGGACCTAACAGATAAGCTCTCTATCCTGAGAAACCTAAACTCTAAGCCTCAGTCGAAGGAGGTGGCAGTTTGTTTGGAAGGAGAGGCTGAGCATACATCCACAAAAAAGGCCTGCAAATGGGTAGTAGACATGAACTCAAATATGTATAGGATGTGTTCTATACAAATCCTACAGAGTGGCTGAGAGGAACAGGATGAGAAGCAGATCTGGAAGAACTTAGTGCGTGCCCCAGTATTAAAGAAGGGGAGAGGCTAAACTTAGAGGGTGGGGTGATAGTCCAGGCTGGAGGATGGCTAGTGTACCAGCCAAGAACTGGACACAAATGGGAACTTCATGGAAACAGAGAAGAACTGTGGGAGAGGAAGAGATCAACAAGGTTATTAAAAGAGGATTTATGTGAGTGGGTGGCCTTAAGGACTAGTTGAGTGACTTCAAGAAATAGATGACCATGGATGCTTAAAGGGAGATATTCGTGCTTGTATGAGGGGCAAGCTACAGTGAGAGAGCAGGCTAGAGTGAATTCAGGGGCTGGGCGAGATTTCTTCTCTTCGCAACAGCCAGAATGGAAGCTTCAGTAGAGGCTCACCTTTCTAGTGGCAAACCGATAGCTACAGATTCCAGTGGCCAACTGAGGGCCATCGAATGGACTTGTGAAGTTCCAACACAAGTGATGCCTTCCCTCAGAGCATGTTGTATGCCTCCATTTGCAAAATAAGTGACATTATTAGTGTCTTTCTCCTGTAAAACCACTATCAACTTCTCCTGAGCTAGGTGAGTAAGAATCAGAAGCTATTTGTTATCTCAACGTGTCAAAAATGTAGTTCACATCAGAGGCAACTAGTTTATTAATCTGACTGAATTTTCTCTTGGAGGCTTTTTCCTTTTTGGGAGGTGACTTTAGCTGAGCCCCAATTCCCCAGCGAGCTTGTCAGTAAAAGAGTTTCAAGCTTAGGAAGTGCTACTTCGGCTTTTATTTTAAGGTTTGCTCACTCTTTGCAGAAGCACTCTCCTCCTGTTCATCAGGTATTGATCAAGACGCTGATATAGGCTTCTGTCTCCAGAGAGGATTCATGACAATGGGAAGCTCAATTCTGCCCATGGAATGTTTAAAAATGAAATGGGGCAGCACTTGCAGCAGGGCAAATACTTCCCTCTCTCAAGACTCTCAGGTTGTGATTTATCTTGATACAAAAGATGTAGACTTGTAGTGTATCTCCTATTGCTTCAACAGGAGTAGTGTATCTCCTATTGCTTTGGTTGAAGGAGATACTTCAACCAAAATAGATTATTCACTCCCCTGCCCCTTTCTTACCATACTACCTTCCTTCATGCTCCACCCCGAAAATACCCCATACAAACCCACTTTGCAGAAAACAATGGACAGACTCCAGGCAACCAAACTTAAAAGGACAATGAGAAACAAAACCACAGCCACATGGCTAATGTGCTATTTGAGGGTGCTGTGTCAAGCAGCAAATAGGAAATTGAAGCAATCCGTACTACTCATGCTATCCTTCTGAAGAAACCACTAGGCTGGAAGTCAGGTAATGTGGGTTCTTTCACTGGCAAATCTACTAAAACTCATGCTACAGGAGCCCAACTGGTGGAAAAGGCAAAGCATTCAGTCAAACGATCCTGTTCTTTTGCTCAAACTCGATTGATTCTTCTTGTCAATGAGTGGATTCGGTGCTTTGAAGTCACGCAGATCTAGCCTAAATAACTACACGTGTATCCTTTTTACCATGCTTTCTGTAGCTCCATTTCCTCACCTGAGACATGTTGATGGTGCCCATGAACCTTCATAATACCTGCCACTTCCCTTCCACCTGGGGACCCTAAGAGGATTAATTACATATTATCTGTAATATACTTTGTACTCCTTGGAGAAAGAGTCTATATAAAAGCAAAGTATTATTATTTCTAAGAGAGATGATACTTATTAGCTCTTTGTAGGATCATTAAGCAAATAGATTATACTTCCCTTTAGAGAAATGATCTCTCAGTTTTCCTAATTCTTACAGTCTATAGAACAGTCTATATATTTTTTTAAAATGTTTTAATAATAAAAAAAGTTGGTTGGTTGGTTGGTGAAGGGAATGGGGTGGATTTCTAATTCTAACCATAACTTCAGAAGCTTGTTTTTAAGGTCTTAGTTACCAAAGAAAATTGACACTACAATCACCTCTCTGCTTTTAGAAAATGCCCTTGTCTCCTTTATCATAATTACATAGTGAAGACAGCTCTACAGTTCTAAGTTTGTTCATTTTACGGCCCTTTGCCCCTACAATTGTTGAATCCTTTGATTAAATCCCATTGTAGTTAAGTAACTGTTCAGAAATCATAGGGTCATCATTACACACATACTTGTGGTGATAGTCTACAAATTGATAATGTGAGTTATGAGTGGAAAATTTTAAATCCAAACTCCAGTCCACAGAAATTTCAGGGACAACTCAACCCAATATTCATTTTATATTTGCCTCATTTTCCACATTGTGTAAAAAATCCTTATGTGGCATTTAATGCAAGCCCAGCCTTCAAATGAAACCAGTTCAGCATGCCCTGTGTTTTGGATAACAATAAAAACCACCTAGGTTTTTTCACTGTGTAGGAAGGGAACTGCTCACTTTTTCTTTCTTTGTTTTTTTTTTTTTTTT
>NW_012106731.1:1092865-1097265 GCF_000951045.1 Mandrillus leucophaeus
TGCCTTCCCTCAGAGCATGTTGTATGCCTCCATTTGCAAAATAAGTGACATTATTAGTGTCTTTCTCCTGTAAAACCACTATCAACTTCTCCTGAGCTAGGTGAGTAAGAATCAGAAGCTATTTGTTATCTCAACGTGTCAAAAATGTAGTTCACATCAGAGGCAACTAGTTTATTAATCTGACTGAATTTTCTCTTGGAGGCTTTTTCCTTTTTGGGAGGTGACTTTAGCTGAGCCCCAATTCCCCAGCGAGCTTGTCAGTAAAAGAGTTTCAAGCTTAGGAAGTGCTACTTCGGCTTTTATTTTAAGGTTTGCTCACTCTTTGCAGAAGCACTCTCCTCCTGTTCATCAGGTATTGATCAAGACGCTGATATAGGCTTCTGTCTCCAGAGAGGATTCATGACAATGGGAAGCTCAATTCTGCCCATGGAATGTTTAAAAATGAAATGGGGCAGCACTTGCAGCAGGGCAAATACTTCCCTCTCTCAAGACTCTCAGGTTGTGATTTATCTTGATACAAAAGATGTAGACTTGTAGTGTATCTCCTATTGCTTCAACAGGAGTAGTGTATCTCCTATTGCTTTGGTTGAAGGAGATACTTCAACCAAAATAGATTATTCACTCCCCTGCCCCTTTCTTACCATACTACCTTCCTTCATGCTCCACCCCGAAAATACCCCATACAAACCCACTTTGCAGAAAACAATGGACAGACTCCAGGCAACCAAACTTAAAAGGACAATGAGAAACAAAACCACAGCCACATGGCTAATGTGCTATTTGAGGGTGCTGTGTCAAGCAGCAAATAGGAAATTGAAGCAATCCGTACTACTCATGCTATCCTTCTGAAGAAACCACTAGGCTGGAAGTCAGGTAATGTGGGTTCTTTCACTGGCAAATCTACTAAAACTCATGCTACAGGAGCCCAACTGGTGGAAAAGGCAAAGCATTCAGTCAAACGATCCTGTTCTTTTGCTCAAACTCGATTGATTCTTCTTGTCAATGAGTGGATTCGGTGCTTTGAAGTCACGCAGATCTAGCCTAAATAACTACACGTGTATCCTTTTTACCATGCTTTCTGTAGCTCCATTTCCTCACCTGAGACATGTTGATGGTGCCCATGAACCTTCATAATACCTGCCACTTCCCTTCCACCTGGGGACCCTAAGAGGATTAATTACATATTATCTGTAATATACTTTGTACTCCTTGGAGAAAGAGTCTATATAAAAGCAAAGTATTATTATTTCTAAGAGAGATGATACTTATTAGCTCTTTGTAGGATCATTAAGCAAATAGATTATACTTCCCTTTAGAGAAATGATCTCTCAGTTTTCCTAATTCTTACAGTCTATAGAACAGTCTATATATTTTTTTAAAATGTTTTAATAATAAAAAAAGTTGGTTGGTTGGTTGGTGAAGGGAATGGGGTGGATTTCTAATTCTAACCATAACTTCAGAAGCTTGTTTTTAAGGTCTTAGTTACCAAAGAAAATTGACACTACAATCACCTCTCTGCTTTTAGAAAATGCCCTTGTCTCCTTTATCATAATTACATAGTGAAGACAGCTCTACAGTTCTAAGTTTGTTCATTTTACGGCCCTTTGCCCCTACAATTGTTGAATCCTTTGATTAAATCCCATTGTAGTTAAGTAACTGTTCAGAAATCATAGGGTCATCATTACACACATACTTGTGGTGATAGTCTACAAATTGATAATGTGAGTTATGAGTGGAAAATTTTAAATCCAAACTCCAGTCCACAGAAATTTCAGGGACAACTCAACCCAATATTCATTTTATATTTGCCTCATTTTCCACATTGTGTAAAAAATCCTTATGTGGCATTTAATGCAAGCCCAGCCTTCAAATGAAACCAGTTCAGCATGCCCTGTGTTTTGGATAACAATAAAAACCACCTAGGTTTTTTCACTGTGTAGGAAGGGAACTGCTCACTTTTTCTTTCTTTGTTTTTTTTTTTTTTTTTCTGGCACAAAAAATGTCATAATGAGAATGAGACTCTTACTAGGAGGAAAGCAAAACAAAACACAAAGCAAAATTTTCTAGAAGAAAACTCAGAGCAAACGTCTGCAGTGCTTCTGTGGGCTCACGAAAAGCATTGCCAACCCTCGGCAGTCACACGTGAAAGCTCATGCCAATCAGATCTTAATCCATTAAACTCATTCACAGTAAAATGTAATGTAGGTCAGAGTGGGGAGCAATGTGATGTCGTGTGCAAGCTCATTCACCATGCAGAGCAATATGAGTCAGGGGTGCAAACGTGGAGGACTTCAAGCCAATATTGTACAATACGGAAAGGTAACCATGGTCTGCAACTGAATCAATAACCAACAAGGCTTGCTGTGAGGGTCTCTAATATAGTATTCTGTGAATCAGTGCCCGTCTGACCTAGATGACGCATTTGAAGTACCCTAAACTTTAGTTCTAGCTCTACATTCTTTCTATGGCGTTCCTGGTCATCTTTTTCAAGCTTTTATTTTATTTCCTTTTATATTTTATTTCATTCTGGGAGAAGGTTAACACTTATCTCTGAAATATTTAAGCAAAACCCAGTCAAATACTGTGAACAGTCGGGGCAAGGAAAAAGAAGACAACAGAAAACCTTGCCCAACAGAGCCCTGGCCATTGTTTTTCTATTTTTGCATTTCAGCTTCCTCGGCCCCACCTGCTAGGAGTGTGCCTCCAGCACCTTCGGGGAGCCACCCAGGCAGTATGACACCCAGGTTTGTGGGTTGTGTTTGCTCTTAGGATGGGTGTGATGCTGGGAGGGCAGCAACACCCTTCTCTCCTTGCAACCGCACGCTGGTGTGGCGCCTCCCACAACTCACCTCCAAACCAAACCATGAAAAAGCACCAGAGAAGAGCTGAGATGTAAACACTTTGGGAAGAACCTTAACTTTAGGCTTTGTCTGTTTAAGCTTGGAGTGGCGTATTTTTGTCATAACTGTGTTGGCTAGAGTCAGAGGTAAAATTCCTTGAGGGTAATGAGGACTTTTAAAGCACATTTTGTTAGAACTGATGTTTTTTGAAAGCAGTTTTAGTAAACGATCAAAATCAAGTTCATTTTATTGTGCCCATCATAAAAGTAAAACAATACTCACTATAACAATTATGGAAAAGACCTAAAAGTATAAAAGGAAGAAAAATACTAGATACAATCACAGTTAAAATTTTGGTACGTGTCCTTCTAGACCTTTTTCCTTCCTTTCTTTCCTTTTTTTTTCTCTCTTTCTTTCTTCCTTTCCAGTGCTCAAATATTTCTTAAATCCCAGGTACTGTGTTTTCAGGTGCAAAGATGAGGTATCCGGCAATATATCGCTCTAATCAGAACACAAGGATGTGTAAGAATGCACCTTAAATTACGCCATAGACTTCTCCATTCATGTCATCAGAAAGGATGTGTGATGTGAGCTGGCACCTTCTCAGTCCCTGAAATAACCAGAGAAAATGTTAGGGTGGCATCAACCTAATCGCTATTAAGAAGATTAAGCCTCCTAGCTCTAGTGGTAAAACCGGCTTGTGACTGTCCCCATCTAAGCTGCACACCCCCCAACCTTAGATCCACTGCTGATTAATCGTGCATTTGTGTGCATTAAGGCAGAGGGATGAACATGTGTGCCCCTCTGGTCCTCTCTGTGCATTCTATGTTCATTGAGGAACACAGAGCCAAGTGGGAATGTGGCCAGCAAAGCAACTGGCTTTCAGATGCAATTTTCTGTAACACATCTTAGTGCTATATTTGTCAATGGACTTAGGGCCTCAGAGAACTTTCCAAGGTGAAAACCTAACATCGCTTCTATGGGCGTTGAGGGTAAAGCCCTTAACCCTGGGACTTAATGAGAACAAAATTAAGTGCTTCTTTAAGCAGCTTAGATTTATCTTGTCAATATATGTGATGGGAGGTTTCTTTGTGTGCTTTAGAAAAGAGATTGTGTGTGTGTGTGTGTGTGTGTGTGTGTGTGTGTGTGTGTGTTAATCTGAAGCATCGTCTCCTTGCTCCATTATGTCACCATCCACACTGTTCCTTTATGATAGACAGGGTTCATCTATTCCCCTGCTCTAAACTTAATTACTTTGCAATTAATTCTTTGTTGAAAATAGCAAGGCTCCTAAACTCGGAACATCTCATTGTGAGAAAGGCTGTTTATGGATAGAGGTCAAGAGGACGTATTGGAATATTCCGCAGCACTGCCACAGATATTTTGAATGAAAATGGCAAGAGAGAAAAGGCCCATTCCACACAAGGTGACCATGGAAGAAGAGGGCTTCCTCCCACACAAACCGAGTTAAAGTCAGCCTTCAAGAATGAAGTTTTGTGGGGAGGGGAGAGGGATTGCATTGGGAGTTATACCTGATGTAAATGACGAGTTGATGGGTGC
>NW_012106731.1:1097970-1116441 GCF_000951045.1 Mandrillus leucophaeus
AAAAAAAAAAAAAAAAAAAAAAAAAAAAAAAAAAAAAAAGATATTGAAGCTGAATTACAACCCTATGAGAAGGGTACCATCATTATTTCAGTTTCACAGAAGAGAAAGCCGAGGCTTTGAGAGGGTAAGTGACTTGCTCAACGTTCCACCGCTGAGAAGCACTGATCCCAGCCTCAAACTCCATCATCTGCCTGTGCTCTCAGCTATAATCCTAAACTACCTCTCTCAAAGATCTTGTCTTTATCCTCCACCAGCTTGTGAAAACTACCTTTTAGAGCATTTCCTGCATGTTAGTTGATCAATTAGGTGCTCCTCGGGAGGATCTCAGACAGAATTACAGAAGTGTGACCTTTATGAGAAGTTGCTGTTGTCTTACAGTATTCCAGGCCTTTGAAGAGTCAAAGACTGATGTAGCAGTCCCTGATAACCTCCCAGCCTTTTCAAAACACTGCCTCATCCCTCTTGCCTTCAGACTTCTGAGGTCACTGGTGAGCATGTTTGCAATACGGAGGGAGAGGGGCACCATCCCTCTCTCTCCTACAGAAACAGCATGCGTACACAAGGACAAGAGCAGGAAAAATCACAGCAGACCGAGTCAGGGACAGGGCACTCCCCAGAGCATGTGCTGTGGGTGGAGGGCCCGGGCATTGTCAGAGTTCTGCATGTGGTAGGTGATGGATAAATATTGTGGTGAGTGATTGAGCTAGTGAATGCATTCTCACAGTTACAGGGGAGAGCAGAAGCAGTACATCGGTGAGTTCCAAATCCTTTGCTCACCGTACACTAAATTGAGAGAAACTGAATCTCCAGTTAGGCGTTTCTCTGTGAGAACCTGTGAGATACTGACTCACTTCCTCCGTAAACTTCTCCTAACTTCTTCAGTCCCCTTTGATCCGTGGTGGTTCTTGCCCATGTGAAGCTTTTGTTACAGTACTTCTAGGAAGCTAAGGCGTTTGCATAAAGCTGTACATTTCCTGAAGGCACATTTGATTCATTCAGCAAATATTCAAGAGATATTTTCCAAGAAGCTATTATGTGCCAGACACAATGGCAGGGACTCAGGATCAAGAGATAAAAGATATTGTCCGTGTACTTAATTGAAAGGAATGATGTTCTATATTCTTTGGGAGGGAAGATAGTAGGGGATAAATGTACATGGTGGGTGTAGTGAACAGACAGACAAGTAAACAAGAGAATGGTAAGTGCAGAGAAGAGTAGGCCACCTTTGGGTGATTCATTTTTTTTTTTTTTTTTTTTTTTTTTTGAGACGGAGTCTCGCTCTGTCACCCAGGCTGGAGTTCAGTGGCGCGATCTCAGCTCACTGCAAGCTCCGCCTCCCGGGTTCACGCCATTCTCCTGCCTCCGCCTCCTGAGTAGCTGGGACTACAGGCGCCCGCCATCACGCCCGGCTGATTTTTTATATTTTTAGTAGAGACGGGGTTTCACCGTGTTAGCTAGGATGGTCTCGATCTCCTGACCTCGTGATCCGCCTGCCTCGGCCTCCCAACATGCTGGGACTTTGGGTGATTCTTAAAAGGTGCCTCCTTCCTCGGGATGGAGGCAAACCCAAACCTGGGCACATGGCTTGGCAACTGGCGAATGAAACACGTCCCCACCCATCCCTTCACCCATGACCGTGGACTGTGACCAAGCTGCACAACAGACCACAGCAGGCTGGATTAAGGATGTGCTAGGGAGAGATAACCAGTATAGTCTGGGTGTGATGACAAACTGAAGCCCTGCTTTGGATCTTGAAGGATAAATGGGAATTAGCCCAGTCAAGAAAAAGGAAAGAGCATTCCTAGAAGAAGGAACAGAAAAAAGCTTGGAGGTCTTTAAAAACATGGAACATTTAGAGAGCTATAAAGGCGGAGAAGCCAGGTGCCTTTCTTCATTAAGTAACTTCCGTGATGCCTTGAATACAGCGTGATGTTGGGGAAATGTTTATTGCTGATGAAATACACCAGTGAAAAGATTCCTGACTTTTTTTCTTGCTTTGACTGCTGGGCTGTTCTTTCCCCCTCATGAAGTAGAGGATGAATGTAAATTATACTCATCCCCGTATCTTTGAGAAATGAGTTAAAAACGTCCTTTGGATTCCTGTTTCCTATCAGTGGCATGAAAGATTTCCCTCAAGCATCATCACATTGGCTCTGCTTCCTCCAGTTTCTGCAAAGCTAAGGATTTCAAAGATTTGGGGTATGGTCAGACAGGATCAAGGGTCAACTACCCTGCTGTCCTTCTCTTCAAGGAATGCATTGCTGCTGAAAATCATGTCCCATAGTACCTCTGGGATGGCAGATGTCCTAGCAAAAGGTAGTAATAAAGAGGGGTTGTTATATTTTAGACACTTTTGAATAGAGTGGTAAATTGTTATTCAAATCTCATTTGATGGCCAGTGTGCACATTATTCTTCCCATGCTCCAGTTTTTTTCAGAAAATATGCACCTCCTTTCCCCCACTGTTTCTCCTAATGAGCACAATTCCCATATCTGGGCAGTGTGGACCTCTCTGCGAAGAGTTTTCTGTCTCTCTGACCTCCCTGGCTTTCCTTCTGGACAAAAAACAGAAAGCTAGTGGAACCATCTCAGCAGTGTCATTTCATGTTCTATATGTGTACTTTGTCTGAAATCAGCAAATGAAGCCCTCTTAGCTTCTGGAATATAATCCTAATCTAAACAAGCTTGTATCAATAGCACAAGGGGTCTTTTTTTTTTTTTTTTTAATAGAATCAGCCCTATTTGGAAAACTCTTGGTAAATATTAAAATATCATAAGTAGTTGTTGTGGCAGGCAAAAACTAAATACAACAAAGATAAAAGTGAAACTTCCTGTTATACCAGTAATCTGTTACAGAAAGTGTTAAATATAGATGCTATCATACTGTGCTTCTCTTACTATAATCCCCATTTTACAAAGAAGTCAGGAAACTTGCCCAGGTTTACTCAGTAAAAACAAATTTAAGAAATAGATGCCCCAAATCTCAATGGTTGGCCTCATTTTCTGAAGAAGAGGTGAACCAACTCAGATTCTACATGTAAATTTTTTGGGCTAGAATTTGGCTCTAAGCCTTTTTGATAGTCCTGATTTTTTTTTTTCTGACACAACAGACACAGTGATATACCTCTTGTGAGAACAACGAAAGACATAAGATAGTTGGTGTGTTGTTTAGATTCAAATCTTGAGAAGTGGAGTGAAATAATTTATGTACAAGCTAAACTAGAGCAAGGAAAAACTATATTTAGATACTTTTATTTGAATTTTTAAATTAAATATAAAAAGTAAAATTATAAAAATATTTTTAAGTATCAGTAAATATGTTTTTGGAACAAATACAGTCCTCATAGGCATGCAAGCAAAGGCAGAAACCATAGATAAAAGATTACTAGGTTGGATATTTTAAAGAAGATATTTATAGTAGAATTATTTTTAATAACCAAAAAGGTAGAAATTACATAAAGGGCTATGATTATCAGTAAGTGGTAGAGCTAGTTTACATACACAAGAAACAACCTAAACAGAATTTAAAAGAAAAACTGGGGAGAAAAGCAACATATGATTAACTATACAGAAGTCTTATAAATTAGTGAGTAGTAAAGGACTAATTCCACAATACAAAAACGAGCAAAGATTATGAACAGGCAATTAACAAAAGAGGAAATACAAAAGTCAAGAAACTTAGACAACATAAACAACATTTTTTAAAATGCAGACAAAACAGCATCATAGGTAAACAAAGAAATGTCAATTTTAAAGGGACACCTTTTTAGCCAATTAAATTATCAGGATTTATTTTTCATGATAAAGTTCTGTGTTGGGACAGGTGTACACTAATCTAGGAATTATAAATTGGTAAACACTTTTTACAGGACACGATATCTATTCAATGCTTTTTAAAAGTTAAACTTTCAAGACTGTACTTCCAAAAAAGAAAATAAACACAACTGCCAAAAGAAATCTATGTAACAAGGATATTTATAGTAGAATTACTTTTAATAACCAAAAAGTAATAATGACATAAAGGGTTATGATTATCAATAAGTGCTAGAGTTAATGTAAATTTTAATTATCTCCTAAAAACATTTAAAATATTTTTCTACATGTCCTACAGTGAATATATAGTATTTTCAGTATTTAAATGATGATATAGCCTTCTTAAGAAAGACATTGGAGTGCTTTCACAGTGCCACATCAACGAGGGGCAGGCATGGGAGTGGTCGGCCCAATAATTTATTTTATCGCTGACATTACTAAGAATTGTCAGCACAGGGTCACAATGAAAAGCAAGCCAGCTTTTAGTGGGGCTTTTTTATGGTTTTTAGGTCATTGCCTGCACACTCCCACAGCATTCCCCATTCTTGAGACTTGACTATAGCTGCTCATGCTCCTGGAAAGAAGGAGGAACAGAAAACATCTCAGCTGAAGCATGGAGTATATACAAAAACCACTTGAAACTGATACTTGATACAATTTCTACAATAAAATACAGAATCACTTCATAACTACAGACACGGAAGCATTTTTTCCAGCTTACCCACGTGATCCTGCTTTAAGTGTAGCATGGCATCATTTTCCCTTTGTAGGCGTTTATTTTACACACATGTGTGGGATACCCACAGGAGCCTTGTTTCTCATTATTATATAGGAACTTCACAAGCAGGAGTGTTGTTGGCTGACTGAGAAGTGTAACTCTGTGTTTCTCTCCCGGAGGAGCCGTGAATGAGATACCATATAATATGAATGGAGATCCCCTTAGGCACCCTATAAATTTATTATAAATCACTGGATTTTGAAATAACAAAAATAACGTACAAAATTTGAGGAAAGTATAAAAATTAGAAATTTATGTCTCTTCAGGGTCACCCTAGACCACAGATTCTACTGAGTAACTGGCCTGATTTTGTGAACACAAGAGCAGGCATTATTTTATGTAGAGCAGGCAGAATCACTGCAATGTGTGAGTGGCTCTGAAGTTTCCAGTGTTTGGGGAAGAAAAAAAAAAAGGAGACTTGAAGGAGATAGCAAATGTAGATGACTCTGCAGGTTAAAGGAAGAAGAATAGATGGTTCAATGAGGTTCTGTTCACTTTTAACATCCACTTTGTAAAGGATCCTTAAGAAGGTTATATTTAGGGTTTTGGCTGTACCTGGAAGAAGGGAGGCTTCACTTGAGCAGCAGTGTGGTAGACAAAGCATCTAACCTAGGCTTGTGGCTTTTGCAAAAACAGTTTGTTGGGGTATATGTAGCTCTTCGCTCTAGATGTTTATTCCAATGGGCTTGGCATTTGGTTATCTATTAAGGAAGTCATAAGCAGAGGTAACATTTGTAATGTGAAATTACTCGAAATTCTACAAAAAGCAATCCATAGCAATTGGCGTTGCTTTTAGTTCATGAAAGCTTAACAATCTCTCGCCCTGTTTATTATGGCAGCCAGTGAAAAGTGAGAGCAGAACATAAACCTCGTTCAGAAACCAGGCCCACATTTTTGCTCCCCTTACAAATCCTTTAGAATCCCAGAAAACAGTTGCCCTCTTTCTGTTGCCCACCCTAAATGCAGGTGATATTTACCTATTACATCAGTTTAATGAGCAGGCCATTTCACACTCATTATTTGAAAAATGATCAGAAGAATCAGGACTGGGTCCTCCGAGAATATAAATGCCTCTAAGGCTATATCCATTTTAGGAAAACCAGGTCTTTTACCTTTGCTCTGGCTTCACCTCAGCATTTTCTTCTACAGCAGAAATAATGCATTTAGTCATTTCAGAACACTGGTTTAATGCATTAATAATTGCAGGTGCTTTTCCTAGAATTTTGGCTCCGCAAGTGTTTCACGGTGAGTGGGTCAAAGGCAGCAAGCAAGGGTCATATAAAGTGAGTATTTTATGAAGCCAGGATACATTGCAGTGTAAGCAGAAGCACCCAACATAATTAAAATAAATGAGGAATACGAGCCATGTAGACTGTCAAAGGCGTATGTGGTGATGTGGTGGTGCGGTGGGCTGGGAGAAAAGGAGCAGAGAGTGGAAAGGCATTAAAACTATAGGAAATCAGAGAAAATGCTGGCCTTCTGTTCTTTAGCTTCTGGAATTACAGAGTTGTTATATAATCCAAGCCAGCAGCTAGAGGGGATTTGGCTAATAGTTAACTTAATTTTTCTCGAATGTCTTTTTTTTTTTTTTTCTGTAAATCAGCCTGAGTGGAAAGAAAGTGGGACTCTTGTCCATGAATCATATGGTAGGAGGGACCAGCTGGGAGGACCGATTCCCCCTGGATCCTATACATATTTTACTCGGCCCCGTGGCTGTACTTGGAGTGCAGGTTAAATGAATTGTTCCCATTAGCGAGCTGATAGGACAGCTTCTTTAGATGAAGGAGACTCTGAACTTTGAACGTCACCGTGAGGAAAAGAAAGTGCTCATAGGCAAGTTGACAGTGCCACTTGTGGCAGGATTTTACTGTCATTGTGAAAACTATATAAAATGATGACTTACAGTAAGGCTCAGAGTTTCAGCATAACATATAATAATAATAAGACTTCTGTCAGCTTGTAAGTGATGTAGGAGTTCTTTGCAGCCTGGTGGTTTATCTGTGGCTTGGTGGTCGCGGGAGCAGTGCTTTGTGCCAGACTTTCTGGCTGAGGCCGATTCATCCTGTGACTGATGCTCCTGACAGAGTCCTGTTCACTCTGATTAGTCACTTTTGCCTTCATTTGCTGGAACTAAAATCCTGAAAGTTTACTTGCTTCCTCCGTGTACTTTCTCGAGCCATATTTAAAGCACCCTTCAGTTAGCCACAGGAAGTATAGCTGTGGGGGCGTGGGGGTGCAGGGCAGGAATCATGAAAAATGAGAATGTTGCGCTGGCTGAAAAGCGCCTGGCGTCTGAGATCAAAGCCGTGTGACCCTCATCGGTATTAGCATCAGGATGATGACTTGTTTTCTTTGTTCTGTTACCTTGGAAACTGAGGCACGGGTCTTATGTATGCAAATAAAGAGTAACAGGATCCGTTCTCTTCATCATATGGCAGTTGTAAGAATTATTTGGAATATTTAGATCCTGTAACAGGATCTGGTGAAATGCAAGTGAAAAAGAAATCAAGATGTTTGTAGGAGGAAATGTATAAGCAAGAAGAGGTCCCTGTCATGTACATACTTGGGTGGATATTGGCACTCTCAAAAAACAGTCAACAGGGTCTCAAGTGACCAAAGAGGAAAAGAGAACATGCTAAGGGTTGGGCTAAGTTAGTATAGCCTGCATTCTTTTCAGTGTCCCTAAAATACTTTTTGCTCCTGAAAGCTTGTGGATATGAAGACCAGCGTTGGGGCTTCCCTAGGGAGAAGAGATGGCTTCTAGGAACGTGGGTGGGGCTGATGCAACATGTATGGGCAGAGTGGAATTTGGGTCACTAGCAGAGGCTTTGGCTGGTACTAGAATACGTAGGCCTTTCCTCCTAAGCACCCTGAGCGCAGGGATCATTACTATCTTGTCTGCTGTTGTTTCCCCGTCACCTAACATAGTGCCTGACTAACACGGGGCAGGGCAAGAACAAACGATTATGCAGTCAACCAGGGCTAGATGGCAAGCCTGAGATTTCATAGACAAATAAATCCCACTTTGCCCTGAAAGAGTAAATTGTTCATACATTGTCCATTAATGAGGTATTCAAATAATTTCAAGCTCCTTTTGGCCCTGTAGACCTGAATTTAAAGAGACTCTGGGACCAGTTAGTGACAGCTCTGAAATTAGAGGTAACTAAAGCGACCTCACTGCAAATGGGTTGATTTCCCCATTTATAAAGGCTTGAGAGTGCTATTTTCACATTATGTGGGGGAAAGCAAAGAGAAGGGAACACTTAGCTGTGTGTGGCAGGGTTGATCCACATGCATTTGGATAATGCAGTATCATAAGGGTCCAGTCTCTCACCCTGGCAGTGAAGAGTGTCCTCGAGGTTTGGGCGAGACCTCTCCAGTCCTGGATATACCTCTTGCTCGCAAGTACAAGGTGGCTAGAACTGAGGGGCAGTTATGTGCACAACAATACACCATCGAAACTCTCATTTGTCAAATCCAAACTGCACAAAATGAGAAGAGACCACCAGGATGTAAAGTTAGGAGAGCCTGTTGGTGAAAGAGTTAATGCTGCAAGGCATGGAGACCACAGGGAGCTCTTTGAGCCAGAATTCAGATGCTTATCTTCCATCTTTTTGCCGGCTACCCTTGGCTTTTGATGTGGGCATGGGAGGAGCACTTCAATCACTGGGCCAATATCAATGAGGAGGAGGAAACAAGTTTAATGGCCACTGGAACCAAAAACCTTTGACTGAGTTCTGGCCCAGCTCTGCCTTACAGGGACCATTTGACCTTAAACATGCCCCTCCACCTTTCTGACACCCAATTTCCTCACAGAAAAATAGATCCAACAATATCTTCACTACTTACATCACAGAAGGAGATGAGGAAATCAGAAAGTAGATTGAAAACGTGCTTCCAACTGTTTTGGTTCCTGTAGCCTTGTAGTATAATTTCAAGTCAGGTAGCGTGATGCCTCCTGGCTTTGTTATTTTTGCTTAGGATTGTCTTGGTTATGGGGGCTCATTTTAGGTTCCATATGAATTTTAAAGTAGTTTTTTCTAATTCTGTGAAAAAAAATAAATGGTAGTTTAATGGGAATAGCATTGAATCTATAAATTACTTTGGGCAGTATGGCCATTCTCATGATATTGACTCTTCCTATCCATGAGGATGGAATGTTTTTCCATTTATTTGTGTCCTCTCTTATTTCCTTGAGCAGTGGTTTGTAGTTCTCCTTGAAGAGGTCCTTCACTTCCCCTCTTAGCTGTATTCCTAGGTATTTTATTCTCTTTGTAGCACTTCTGCATGGGAGTTCATTCATGGTTTGGCTCTCTGCTTGTCTACTGTTGGTGAATAGTAATGCTTGTGATTTTTGCATATTGATTTTGTATCCTGAGACTTTGCGGAGGTTGCTTATCAGCTTAAGAAGCTTTTGGGCTAACACAATAGGGTTTTCTAGATACAGGATCATGTCATCTGCAAACAGTTTGACTTCCTCTCTTCCTATTTGAAAGAGTGTTTCTTTCTTTCTCTTGCCTGACTGCCCTGGCCAGAATTTCCAATACTGTGTTGAATAAGAGTGGTGAGAGAAGGCATCCTTGTCTTGTGCCAGTTTTCAAGGGGAATGGTTCCAGCTTTTGTCCATTCAGTATGATATTGGCTGTGGGTTTGTCATAAATGGCTCTTATTATTTTGAGGTATGTTCCATCAATACCTAGTTAATTGAGAGTTTTTAACATGAAGGGATGTTGACATTTATTGAAGGCCTTTTCTGTATCTCCTGAGATAATCATGTGGTTTTCATCTTTAGTTCTGTTTATGTGATGAATTACATTTATTGATTTGCATATGTTGAACCAGCCTTGCATCCCAGGGATGAAGCCAGTTTGATCATGGTGGATATGTTTTTTGATGTGCTGCTGGATTCAGTTTGCTGTTGTTTTATTGAGGATTTTTGCATCAATGTTCATCAGGGATATTGGCCTGAAGTTTTCTTTTTGTCTTGTATTTTTGCCAGGTTTTGGTATCAGGATGATGCTGGCCTCATAGAATGTGTTAGGGAGGAGTCCCTCTTTTTCAATTGTTTAGAATAGTTTCAGAAGAAACAGTACCAGCTCCTCTTTGTAGCTCTGTGGCTTTACAGCTGAATTCTACCAGAGCTACAAATTCTGGTAGAATTCAGCTGTAAATCCATCTGGTCCTGACCTTTCTTTTGGTTGGGATCACTCAGACAGTTTAAGAGAGATTGAACCTCTTTTTAACGTTTTCCAGTCAGCCCTTACTGGCTTGAATTGTTTATTATGAAAATTTCAAACATGAATGCAAAGAGGGGCAACAGTGGAATGAACTGCCCTGTACCCAACACCCAGATTCAGCCTAACCAACATTGTCACACTTGCTTCATCTATCCCTTTTTCCCTTTGCTAAAGCATTTTAAAGCAAACCCCAGACATCATATCATTTCATCTCTACATATTTTAGCATGCATCCTGCTCAAAAGTAAATGCCCGGTGCTCTTACATTCTCCCTTGTTTCCTTTACAAGGCTGCTTAGAAATATTTTGTGATTGTTACTGTGTTCTGTTTTCTGGACCTGCTATGTTGCATGAACTCATTTTTCCTTTCTGTACTACCCCATAGACCTGCCATGTGGTCCAAAAGAGTATTAGACAAGAAAGATGCTGCATTGTTTTATTTAGGAAGAAAGACCCAAATAAGTAATAATAATAATAAACTATTTACAATTGAGATTATGCAAATATAAAATAGAGCTATCTTTAAAAATAAAATATATATATTTTTAAATCTGGCAAAAAGAGTTTTGCCAAACTACTATTCCAACTCATCCCAGCTTAATTCAATGGCAATGGCATGCTGACTTTTATTATAAAATCACTTTGAATAGGAGAGAAATTGTTAAACTCAAGTTAAACTCTTAAGTTGTTGTATCTAAGAACTATGCATATTGAAATCACTGTTTCCAAAATAGCTTTCTCAATCTCAGAAATGGGAGAGTCATCCTGAATTGCCATGTAGGAGAAGCCAGCCACGCAAGCCCGGCTTCTTGCTGTATGTAGCATATAGTTAACAGGAAAGCTTTCTGTAGATTCTTTATTATCCCAGAGCCAGTATGAGATTAGTTTTACAAGTTGGGTTATAACCTTTACAGCTTCTGGGTTGGGGATCTGCTAACAAGATCATAAAGATCTTTCTAACAGATGAGGCCTGCATGCCCTGTATTCAGCTCTGGTAATGACCAAATCAATTTTATCACAAGTATTTAAAAGTGCCATTTTAACTTTTCTATTGATTGCCTGACCTTTGCTTTGGGTCCTGGGGTTAGCGTGTGTTCTCTCCCCTCTCACTCTTTGTCCGTAGCCTTCCGGTTTCTCTTCAGCTGTGCGAACCTCTCTTTAGGTGTCCCCCGACTTTCTCAGTTAGCACTTGTCCCACCCTCTATACTCCTCTTGTCTTCTCTACATACTTCCAGGAGCTTTGGAGTCACTATCGGTAAACTAGATGTGTGGCTTTCGGGAGTCAACTTCATTCACTTAACAATTTTTTCTGATCTTCATTCAACAATGTTTTGTGAGTATCTATGTGCCAGGTACCATTCTGGGCATCACAAATACAGTGATAAACCAAGGATGGGAAGTACCTGCTTCAAGAATTGAAATTGTTGGGAAGACATACAACTATATAATAGAATGTCAGGAGGAGGGAACTATTGTGAAGATACAAAGTAAAGCAAAGTGGAGAATGGCGAGAGCGATTGTGGATGAGCTGGCTGGGAAGCATTCTAGCAGGAGATGAGAGCTGAGCAAAGATCTGAATGGATGTGAAGGAGACCTGCGGAGAAGTGGAGGGAAAGTGAGACGGGCAGAGAGAACTACAAACAGAAAGGATGTGAGTCTGGAGCAAGCTTAGAGCTTTCGAGAAAATTTAGGATGGTTAGTGTGGAAGAATGAGATGGGTGAGACAGAGAGAGAGGGAGACTCTAGGTTGGAGAACCAGGGAGGCTGGATCATGTAGGACCGTCTCAACTGTGGAAGGAATTTGAGCAGGAGACTGATGTGATCAGATTTATAGTTCAAAAAGTCATCTGGCTTACATGGAGCTTCTAAGTGAGACCAGTGAAATTGTTCCTGGGTCCAGCAGAGGTGTCCTGTATGGTAACAGGAAGACTTCAACACGTCCAGGCCTCAGAGCCCACAGAGCCACTGCTGTGTAGGGTGCTACTTTTTGCTCTGCTCTTAATTGGCTGGCTGACTTGGAACCAGTTGCCTAATCCCTCTGAGTCCCAGTTTGCTGTCCTTTTTCAGAGAGAGGCACAATTTCTTTAGTCTATTCCAGATCTAACATTTGGGGATTTTAATCTATAAACTAGCTATTTCCTAACCCTGTGTATTTGTTAGGGTAAAGGTTGAAAACTGTTGTAGCAAAGAGACTCAATAACACAGTGACTTTCATGAGGTAGAAGCTGGCTTCTCTCTCCTGTGGTATTGGAGCCAGTGGAGGCTGCCAAGGAAGCTCTGCTCACAGGTCCTGTCTGGGTGCTCTCTCCTGTCTCCAAAGGTGGCCTTGCCCACATGGCTGGAGCTGGGTTATGGCCTTATCCAAGTTCTAGTCCATGGGAATAGAGGGAGAAAGGATATCCAGCGTGAGCAGCTTCCTTTTAAGTGGCATGGAAGTGACATGACACCTTCTGGGCACATGTCCTGGTAAGAATCTAGTCTTGTGGCCCTACCCAACTGCAAGGGATTCTGGGAATTACAGCCTCTAACTGGATGGCTACGTGTCCATCTAAAGCTTGACTGCCCTGGAGGAATGGGAGAATGGATTTGGTGGGGTAGCAAGAAAACAGCTGCAGTCTGTTTTTAGAAGATCCCAGAGTATTACCACCAGGCACCTTACACTTATAACATTTCCTGGACCTTTGTATTAATTTCATGGGACCGTGGTAACAAAGTGCCACAACCTGGGTGGCTTAAAACAACACAAATGTGTTCTCTCACAATCCTGGATGCTAGAAGCCCCAAAATCAAGGTGGCAGCAGAGTCTTGCTCCCTCTGAAGGCTGTAGGGAAGAAGTTCCTGAAGTCTCTCTCTCCTAGCTTCTGGTAGTTGCTGGAAATCCTTGGCATTCCTGACCTTATAGCTACGTCACTCCAATCCCTCCTCCATCTGCGTGTGGCCTTTTTCTGTATGTGTTGTCTGTGTCCCTGAATGCAGATCTCCCTCTCCTTCCTCTTATAGAGGTAGTAGTCATTAAATTTAGACTAAATCTAAATACTTAGTTCAAGTATTCAGATGACTGGCCCCTGGACCAGTATTACTTCATCTTAATTATATCTATAAAGATATGATTTCCAAATAAGGTCACATTCGCAGGTATCAGGAGTTAGAACTTGAATGTGTCTTTTTGGGGGATGCAATTCAACCCGTTACAACCTTTTTTAAATTAAAATGTAAAAAAAGAAAAATGGAAAAAGAATAATTTAAAAGAGAAGAACTGTGCTAGTTGAAATCAATCAAAATATAACAAGGTATATCAATCTCAAAAAGAACCCATAGTTTATTCTGAAGTTCAAGGCCACCTTTGTGTCGCAAACCAAGGACATATGGGCCTTTTTTCCTTCCCTTCTCTATGGAACATTCCAGTGCATTCCTGTAAGATGCATTGCCATCAGATAACATTGCTTAGATAACAGAACTCACTGACAGCTGACCGCTCTCAGCTTTGCACTGCCTATACGTTTTGATAAGCACAGCAGCCTTATGAAAAAGGTATCCTTACTTCCATCCTGAACTGAAACTGAGGCTCCAGCTAAGTAGCTTGCCTCAAGTGAAATGACTAGTTGGTAAGTGAAGCTGGGCTTGCAACCTGGTTCTTTCTGACTCCAGGGATCCTCCTCTTTACGTTACAGGGCACTGAGTCCTGGAGATTTCTCAAGGGGTCTTGATGAAAGGGCTGGCTCCTGCCTTGAGGGATTTGTGATCAGTCTCTGAGGTAGCACCTGTACTGCAGAGGTCTCCACCGGCCTTTGGTTGCTAGTATGTGTTGACACTGTAGTCATATGCCCTACAGTCATTGGCGTAAGCAGACACCTATCTGGTAGCTAAAGGATGGTGGTTTTCCTAGGAGTCAAAAGTTGTTCCATGTCAGCCCCTAGGTCTCTCACTGCATTCTAGAGCACTACATAAAATACACGCACTAAGCAAGGCTTATTTTTCAGACCTTTATCAGCATACTGGTTACGATTACCATTTTGGCAAGTATTATCAGATTATCCATCACCATAGGGCCCTCCTGTAAGCAGCCAGCTATGCTATCACACTTTCACTTCAGACTACACAAAGGGTTCTCTAGAAAGGATGATGCAATTAGTACTTGCTATAGGCAACTGGGTCTCCTAACAGTCACGGAGAGATGTTTGCAGTATTAAAAACCAATATTTGGTCAACGTTGCCATTCTTTATTTCATTTTATCTTCACAGTAACCTTGTGGAATAGTTATTTAATATTAATTTTTCTTTCTTATTAAAATTGTATTTGTACAGATGTATTATAGAAATTTTAGAAAACATAGACAAAGGAAAATCAGTCATAATTCCTCCACCCAAAGATAACCACTCTCAATAATTTGGTGTATGTATTTTTTGTCTTTTTTCTACACATTTTTGTTTTCATTTTTGACAAAATGGTATACTATGCTTTGGGACTTTGAATTTTTTTTTTTCTCGTAATGCAGCTGGAACATCATTGTCTGTGATTTATTTTTCTTTATTTTAATGATGGTAGAGTATTCCATTCGGTAACCATATCATGCTTTATTTGCCATCCTCTACTGCTAACATTTGGGTGTTCCCTTGAATGTTTTGCTGATATAAATAATGTTATGATGAATCTTGTGTATATTCATGATTAATTCCTACAGCTATATTTCTAGTGGTGGAATTTTAGAATGAAAGAAGAAATCTTTTTCCTCTCCTTTTAGTGCTGAGGAAACTGAGGCTTGGAGAGATTATCTTGCCCCAAATTATATAGCTGGTAAGTGGCAGAGCTAGGAATAGAATCCAGATTTCCTGACTCTCAAATCCCATATGAGAACATAGCTTATACATCTAATCTAACAATACCAAATTTTTCTTCATAAAATCTGTGAATGCAAGGTAAGTATGTTGTTGTTTTGGAGACGGAGTCTCATTCTGTCTCACAGGCTGGAGTGCAGTGGCACAATCTCTGCTCACTGCAACCTCTACTTCCTGGGTTCAAGTAATTCTTGTGCCTCAGTCTCCTGAGCAGCTGGGACTTCAGGCATGCGCCACCATGCCCGGCTAAGTTTTTTGGTATTTTTTGGCAGAGATGGGGTTTCACCATGTTGGCCAGGCTGTTCTCAAACTCCTGACCTCAAATGATCTGCCTGCCTTGGCCTCCCAAGAGAAGTATCTTGATGGCTACTTTCTTTTCTTGAGTTTTTATCCAGCAATCACCAATCCAGACAAACTCTCTAAAATTCTGTGATCAGAAGGGAGTAGAGAGGCTACAAATGGTAATGATCTATGATTTCCTAATTTATAATTTAATCAGTTTTTCATGCATCTTCTTCAAAATGTTAATAATATTGTTACTCTAAGAAATTCTTTATGGACCCATGGTATTCTATATATTAGGGAATAACTGGTCACCACCTCTCTACTTTTTTTTTTTTTTTCCTTTGAGATGGAGTCTCGCTCTGTCGCCCAAGCTGGAGTGCAGTGGCCTGATTTCAGCTCACTGCAAGCTCTGCCTCCCGGGTTCCCGCCGTTCTCCTGCCTCAGCCTCCCGAGTAGCTGGGACTACAGGCGCCCGCCACCTCGCCCGGCTAGTTTTTTGTATTTTTTAGTAGAGACGGGGTTTCACCGTGTTAGCCAGGATGGTCTCGATCTCCTGACCTCGTGATCCGCCCGTCTCGGCCTCCCAAAGTGCTGGGATTACAGGCTTGAGCCACTGCGCCCGGCCCACCTCTCTACTTTTAAATATTTGTTTAATACTCCATTGGATCCTAGGCCTTTTACTTTTCAACTGATCTGAGAGTGGGTCTCATTTCCTCCAAATTTAGAACCGCATTTCCATTGTCTCCACTTTGGCAGATTCCCTCTCTTCTCTAGGTGATTCAAGAATGAGTGAATGCATGGGGTTGTTCCTTCCTTCGTCATAATGTAGTGATACCCTTGGTCTATCTATGTTTCTGCCATCAGTAGCAGACTTTGTTTTGGGGGGAGCTGCAGACCAGGTGATATTTCTTCTCTCTTTACTTGCCTTGACTTGGTATGCTGACCAGGATCTATGGTCAATGAGATATGATTTAGGTTGTCTATCCAAGGGCATGATGCATTCAAACTTCCCATAATGTCTGGCTTGCTTTGGGGCCAGCAACTCCATAGTCTTTGGGCCATCCTTATCCAACTTGTTCTGGTAGCTTCGACTTTGGAGACTGCAGCTACAGCCACATCCAGGCAAGTCACCCACAGACAGTTCACGTCCGTACCTGCCCATATGAGTGGCAAAGATAAACAGATTTAACAGATTGCAGAGGCACATAAAGTAAAGCATTTCTGGAAAAGCATTGTGAAAGCTGCTGATGTTTAGCCGAGCTGAATTATTCACTTATAAGATAAAACTGCTCAATTCTAGAAGGCTAAACTCAAAGTGTTGATCTCAGTTCACACCTCTGCCCTCAGAGCTCCAAGATCAAATTTAAATCAACCAGGTAATATCTAATGGATAGCATCATTTTCCATACAGACACTCAATAAAAGGAAATCAGTTTGGAAAAATAAGGCTTCTTTATGATTCTTACTCTGCATGAGTACTAATCATACACTGGGGCCAGTAAATAGCAAGAGAAATTACCCTCCTTACGTACGGACTTTTCATAGTGCATTGAATAGTAATCTCTGAGAAGACGGATGTTTCCCAAATAAGTTTTGTCTGAAGATGTCTTTCTCAGATAGACTGATGGTCTCTTTATGTTCCCTTTGCTGGGGAACCCGGAATGAGGCTTTGTCCTTGGAACTGTTTTGTTAAAGATAAAGGCAGGACTTGAAAGAGGGCATACTTCTGGTCTGCCTGTCCAAAATTAAAAGATATTTCTGGGCACTAATGTCAGAAAATATGACCTGGAGATGGAGAGCAATCACAGATTTTTTTTTTTTCGAATTCAAAAAACAGGAAAAATTCCTCTTATCCATTCCCATAACCATTTTTCAAACTAAAATGGAATTTTTTTCATGGCGTCAAAAGCACCTTGGTTGGTAAAAGAGCTGAAATATTATTGCCGAAACAGCTCAACCTAGGCTCAAATCGAACATAAAAGAAACCTCCCATTACAGTATTATTAATGTTCATAATTAGTATATCTAAATGATTTTTAAAGGCTTTTTATGCAATTACAAAATCTTTGATTGTCGTAACATTGCTAATGCTTTGATGCCTTCCACGTGTTGTCCTTGGTCCCTGCAACCCTGGCACATAATTTATTTCTCTTTTGAGTGAACTCTAAGCATTAGTGTCCATTAAGAATTTTTGAAACAAAGTCCAAAGATTACTTGGAGCACTTTCAGTAATATGTACTGATTATCATTAATAGTTCTTTTGTCCTAGACAAGGACATTGTTTTGTAACATCATTTTGTTTGGCGAGGCCCTACTCGGGCTGTGTTCCGGATCCGCCTCGTGCATAGATTTTCTTTTTTGACTATGTGTAGAATGGAGCAGTCTCCTGGGACAACTCAGGACTGAGGAGGAGGGGGACATAGGGCCAGCACAAAGTGATATTTTTTCTTTAGAAAACAATTATTAGCTATTCAAAAACAGAAGTCTAAATTCTGGGCCTCGTTTCTTAGCTAGTGTTCATACACTGCATATAAATGTGCCGTTGTAACTGCTAGCTCCTCATAATGAGGAGGTCAAAAAGAAGGAGACGGCCCGGCGCGGTGGCTCACGCCTGTAATCCCACCACTTTAGGAGGCTGAGGTGGGCGAATCACGAGGTCAAGAGATCGAGACCATGCTGGCTAACACGGTGAAACCCCATCTGTACTAAAAAATGCAAAAAAATTAGCCGGGCATGGTGGCAAGTGCCTGTAGTCTCAGCTACTTGGGAGGCTGAGGCAGGAGAATGGCGTGAACCCAGGAGGTAGAACTTGCAGTGAGCCGAGATCGCGCCACTGTGCTCCTGCCTGGGTGACAGAGCAAGACTCCATCTCAAAAAAAAAAAAGAAGGAGAGCGCAGTGGATCCAGGAGAGCGCAGTGGATCCAGGAGAGGATAACCTTTGCAACGTGCTTGTTGAGAATGTAGCAGGGAGTGGGTTAAGTGTTTGGGTTTTATTTGGAAAATTCTTTCCTGAGCTCTCCAATGCTGCCTTCCGGGATTATCCCGGTTAATAACGGTGCCTTAATGGGTATTACCTGTGTCAAATCAAGGGTTATCTCTCTGTTTATCTAACATAAAGTGTATTCGCAAGGTGTATGCAATAAGAAACATACTTTAGAGGGAAAGAAGTACTATATCCTGTGCCCCACGTGAATTATCTTACATTTTACTGTAAACCTAGTCTTAAGAATTTTATTCCCATTTTATGGAATAAGAAAAGAAAGGCTCAGAGAAGTTAAGCCATTTGCCCAAGCTCTCATAGCTTAAAATAATAGGTGTCTTCTTTAACTCAGACATCTTGCAGGGAGGGAGAATAAATCTTGTGAAAGCCTTCAGATTTGGAGTCCTCCTTTTCTAGGAATGAAAGGAGGAGTCAATGTGCAAGACTGGTGTAGAGGCATGAGTTGGGCCAATTCAAGACTTTGTTCATTATCACTCAACACATCTCTTCCTCCCTGCCACAGTCACTTGCAATGTAAAAATA
>NW_012106731.1:1116558-1169797 GCF_000951045.1 Mandrillus leucophaeus
GATTCTCCTGCCTCAGCCTCCCAAGTAGCTGGGATTACAGGCACCCATCACCACACCTGGCTAATTTTTTGTAGTTTTAGTAGCGACTATAGATTTCACTATGTTGGCCAGGCTGGTCTCAAACGCCTGACCTCATGATCCACCCACCTCGGCCTCCCAAAGTGCTGGGATTACAGATATGAGCCGGCACAACCAGCCTGTTTCTTAATACTAACAGAATTTTTTCATGTTTATAATCTCTCTATCTCAAAAGTTGTTTTCTCATTGCAAGAGAGGACAAAAGAAGGCACACAGGCTGAATACTGGTGAAGTGGCAGAGTGACATCTTTGTTAAGACTAGAGCCTTGTCCAGGATGCAAGGCCTCTGGAAATGCTAGTTTGGTAATTGCCAAATTTGGGAAGAGGAAAAATGCCAACTCTTACTTAAAAAAAAAAAAAAAAAAAGTAAAATTAACTGGATACCCAGAGAATTGCCTATAAACCAAGAGACAATTAGAGGTCCGTCAAGAAAGTTAATGGGTCCAAGATTTGGCACTGATGGGAAATACCAGCTTACATTCCTGAAGTGCTCTGTTCTGGGATGACTATAATGAAACTTCCCTACTGATAACCATGGCAGTGCTAAATCTGTGATATTTTCATGACATTTCCTTTGCTTTACTTTGAAGCATGGCCAGTTAAAGAGAGTCAAGCATTCTTGCTATATTAGGAGCCCGACTTCGCTTTGGACCAAATATTTATGGAGCCTTTTAGCCCTCTTAGTTTTAGGGGTTTAATTGGCAATTTAAAACTTCTGTCATATTGTTAAGTTAGAAATTGTGCTCAAGCATTACCTGCAAGTCTGGAAATACACCTGCCGTGTGTGTGTGTGTGTGTGTGTGTATCTGGGTAAAATAGAAGGAGTCTTACAGCTTTATCAAAAGGTGCCATTTTTCTCTAGCCCAGATAATTTTTAAAGATCACCCAAGAAAAGTGCATCTTTTACTTATATAACCTTTTGTGGGCACTGCCTTTTTTCTTCTTTGGTTGTTAAAGGCAAGAAGAAAAAAAGTTTCAGGGTGTTACCTTTTATTATGAGCTACATTGGATTTCTTACAGTGAGAAATAGATCTAACAGCCTGTTGCTTGGAAAGATGTGGTTTGGTTTGATAGCTTAGAAGCAGGGCAAGGAGCCATTGGTTGATGAACTAGAAGGCAAATTAAGAAATCACGTTGGCTGGGCACAGTGGCTCACGCCTTTAATCCAGCACTTTGAGAGGCTGATGCGGGAGGATTGCTTGAGGCCAGGCGTTCAAGATCAGCCTGGACAACATGGCAAGACCTCCATCTCTAAAAAATAGTAAACATTCTCTGGGCATGGTGCCACATGCCTGTAGTTCCAGCTACTAGGGAGGCTGAGGTGAGAGGATGGCTTGAGCCTGGGAGGTCAAGGTTGCAGTGAGCTATGATGATACCACTGCACTCCAGTTTAGGCAACACACTGAGAACCTGCCCTGAAGAAAAAAAAAGTCACTGACTACCTCATTCTGCATATAAGAAAACTAAGAGCCAAGAAGTTAAATGATTTGCCCAAGTCATCCACTGCGTTCACTTCGGGCTCAGGGTGTATGTGTATTTTAGGTTTAGAAACTTGGTTGCACCCCGTCATTCACCACAACTCTATCAAGTCCCTATCTCCATAGAGAGCATTACCCTGCTCGTGGTCTGTTTGTGAATCTCTGGGGAAGGATCTTGGTGTTCTTCCCAGTCATTTGGAAGTGAATCAAAACCTGCACAACAGCTGGACTTGGTTCGATGCCCTTCAGTAGTGGGGACCAAAGTCCTTGCCTGTGCTGATCAGCGGCCCATTTGCATAATGCAGCCACTTGCTAGTGAGTAGGTAGCTTCCTTTTGTCTATTTTTTTCAATTTAAGACGGGGTGTCACTATGTTTCCCAGGCTGGACTTGAACTCCTGGGCTATCCTCCTGCCTCAGTCACTCGTGTAGCTGGGATTATGGGTACCCACCACCATATCAGGCTCTTTCCCTTGACTTTAGAGAGTAAAGAGAATGGAGTTTGGGATCTAGAATAGAGTACACTTACTTTAAGGAACTTGGTTCTCTGTCTCATGCTCTCTTCCGTCAAATATGAGGATATTTTCTAGTCAGAATACTTGATCTGAGAACCAGAGTGCTCGGCCATGAGTCAGTGTGAAACTGAGGGACATCATGAGTGGCAACGGCATAGCTTTCAGTAGCACACTGTAATTCAGTTTGGTTAAACTAATACTATGTGAGTTACCTACCCCTTACCAAAGTCATTTGTATCACACTGCCCAGTTTGTAAAGCTCTTCATACATCCTTATTTCCTTTAATTTTCACAGCAGTCTTTTAAGGGTCATCATGATTATATACAATTTTAAAAACCAAGAAGTTCAGGACTGGTAAAGTTAAGTAACTTGCTCAAGTTCTATCAGCCTAGAAGCAGGAAACTGGGCTATAAATGCAAGCTCAGGTCAGTTTGACTCCACATCTAGTTACCTTAAGAGCTGCATTTATTCTTTGATTCCTCAGTAGAATTAGAATTATTTGCCTCCTTGAGACTTATTGTAGTTTATCTGTAGTAAGCCTAGTTCTCCCAAAAATCTTGATTCAGAGCTACTGCTGGTGGTAGCATTGGATTTGCATACGATTTTTTTTCTGAAGGCCTTTCTCCTTCCACTTGAGGACAAACATTGGCAATGTGTGACTGCTGTGAGCTCACTGAGGATGAACTCTTCCTGGTGAGAAAAACAGGAATCTTGTAACCTCTAGGAAAATGAGAAAAAGAAAAGGGGAGACCCATCCCTATTTAAGGGTGAGAAAATGGCTGCTGGTAGCAAACCCAGGCACACAAGCCTGCTGCGAATGAAGGCCTAAGGCAGGCAAGTGTGGGTAATTCAGACAGCTGGATTCCTGGCAGAATATTATGTTCTAGAATATTCCAGAACATTCTAGATTCACTTCAGTATGCTCTTCTAGTAGTAGAGACTGTGGTTTCTATGTGTTTGCATCAGCATCTGAGTACATCTTTCACCCAAACTCAGGATGAGTCTTCCTGGTTTAAATACGGCTGAGGGCACTCCCATGGGTTTAAATTATTTACAGAGCTGACTGCTGAGTGGTATGTTCCAAGGAGTAAAATTTGAGTATTTACTCTTTTGAGGATACATCTACAGATTGTAGAGATTTGCCATGAGTGTACTTCCAGTTTAATATAACTTTCCACAGAGAAATGTTTTATTATGCCAATTAAACTTTCCTGAGCCTCAGTTTCCCCAACTGTGAAATGAAAAGGATGTTTTCTGCTTTTTTTGGTACTTCTATGGAATCATTTACTATGAAGTACTAGAGCTTCCATGAAGAAGTTAGGTTTCAGAGGAACAAAGAGAATTCCAATACATTTTCTGATTTTTTTCATTAAATTTGCCTTTTGTGTGTTTGTATTGTTTTTGTTTGTTCACTTTTTCTAGGGAAATAGACTTCTGTCTTCAGAATGCCTAAGTTAAAAAAAATTAAATATCATGCACAGTCATATCTCCATAATTAAGGAGTTGTAATGCAATTTTTAAAAATATGGCTCTTGTGTCAGGAGTGTCTTCTAAGCTTTTCTCCATAAAAAATGTGTTTATTAATTGATTGGTATATCTTCATTGGCTATAATAAATATAATTTACATTCTTCTTGTGTAGGTTAAGGCTGCCAGATAAAATACAGAATGCGCAGTTAAATTTGAATGTAAGATAAACAACAAATTAGCATCAGAATTCAAATTGTACTGGGTAGCCTGTATTTTATCTACTAAATCTGGCAGCAGCTCCAATATAAGTGTAGCTCCCAATTATTTATATTGATTATTAATTGACAGTTAAACAAAACTGAGGGACTGAGAGATTGTGTTGTTGCCAGAGTCATGCTTCCTCCTGGAGACAGATAATGAAAAGTTTTAGCTCCATGCCAGCTGCTGAGACCTCCAAGATCAAGCAGCTTTCTCGGGAAGATTTTCAAAATCTATTATCAATGTAATCGTCATGAAAATATTTGATGAGAACACTGCATCACGCTGTATAATAAATTTAAGTAGAAAAGTCAAAGCAGTGGTATTTTCATCAGGCCTTTGGATGTAAAGAGAAAATAGTTCCACACTCAGCGAATATAGATAGGTCTGTTTTGGGCTGTGTTAAATCCAATTGTGTGGAGGTTTTGAATAATCAGGACAGACAGCCTAAGCACTTTCTCTTCAAAGTGATTTTACAGAAAGCACTATTTCCTAAGGAAAATACACATATAGCTCTCATAATGCTGAAAGTGCACTAATGTATCAGTTTATTGGTGCTGGTGTCATGAGCTGGAGTTGCAAATTGTATTCAGATTTTAAACTTTACTCCCTGCTGCTGCTGGGGGAAGTTCCCATCCCACGATAAAGGTTATTTCAAAAACTTCTAGAATGCTTTTGTAGTTTTCATGTGAGACAGTCTTCAAGGATTTCTTTAGAAGGTTCTAACTTCACTTCATGAAGCCAACTCAAACATGATTTTAAAAAAACAAAAACAAAAACAAACAAACAAAACAATAGTTTTCCTCAATAAAAGTTGCGGGGTTGGGGAGAAGAATCTGAGTCGGGCTGTGTAATTTCAGCTTCCCTAAATAAGTCCTTTGGAAAGTGTTGAGGGGAGCAAGTGTGTGATTTTGGTCTTGGCTCACAACTTTGGAACCAACTTTTTAAAAAATGTCTGCCGTGGATTTTCATAACAGATTTCTTCCCCGTACGACATGTTCCCTAGCTAAGTAATAGGTCTGATGTGGCTGCCAAATTTTTCGACAATCTTTACTTTCCAAAGGAGGGTTAAATAGTTCCCTTAATAACTTGAAAGAAAAAAAAATTTCAAGGTTTACCACGACTCTTAGTCACAGGCTGAATGTCAACAGTTTTATGACTTTGAGCCTACTTAGTCTCAAGAACGTCTCCCAAGAAGAATGCAGCATAAAGGATTCAAAATGTAGTAATTCTGAAATAGAGATAGTGTTGTTTGCATCAAAGCATACATTCATGCTATCTTTATCGGGACTTCTGTGCCAAATGTTGCTTAGTTCTATTTGTCACCTGCTACCTATAAATCATCCTGAAATATCAAGGGTGCTGACTCATGAATCGCTCGTGGTTTCGTAGTTTGTGTTCATACATTTCATTCAGTTGTGTTTCAACTGTATGAAACATTTGGGAGCCATTTATAGAGAAGTAGCAGTGATTCCCTTTCTGACCTTAATGAGTAGAGACACATAGGTACATTTGGTGGATGTATTTCCCCCTCACCATTAAAAGTTGTGCTCCGTGGGAGCAGGAACGGTCGTTTTCATTAAAGAGTAAACACAGAACCAATGGCCATAGCAAATTAATTGCTCTGTTGCTCATCTTCCCCTCGTCTGAGCAGGCTGACATTGTTCTCTTGTGCCTTAAATCTTTCCCACTCTGCCTATAAACGTGATCGTCTCCCCTACTTAAAATAAAAAATAAGAGTCTCCTCACGCCCTGTTTAACACTGTTTAGTTACTGTCCATGCTCCCCACTTTTACCACAGAACCTCTTAAACCAGGAGGTGAAGGCCGCTGCCTCATCATTCGTGGTTGCATGGCTTTGGGGTTGGTGCAGTGACACTCCCATGCAATGTTAAAACTGGTCTTGCCTCTACATCACCGTCTGAACTAAATGCCTTCCTGAGCACTCTGGGAATGATGGACACTCAAAGCAGCACACAAGGGCACTTTGTAACCTGTGTTATTGTTTCTTCTCTTCCAGGTATCTCAGTAACGAAGAAGACACATACATGTAAGTAATGCATTTTTTTTTCTGTCCAAAGTTTTCAGAAGAGTTGGAATTCACATATGTCTGGCTGCTGTGACCCTTCAAGTATAAACTAATGTTTCAGCTGTGATCCATGGTCAACAGAGGTCACTTTTTTTCAATCTGTGGTGGTCGGAAGTGGCACATCTCCACCTGTTTGTACTGAGTGTGTGTTGAAGAGAGAGGCTAGAGACATATTCTGATGAATGCCAGTGTTTCAAGCCATGAAGCTTTAGAAAAATCATGAAATCTAGCCAGGAGGATCAATTACTTACTGATCACCCTTATTCTAGATCCTTCTTAGAAGAGCTGGTATGTTTCTAGGAAACATCACCTTGATTTCTTTTAAACTTTGGTCTGCTTTTCCTCACCACTAGTTCACAAATTAGGCCGTTTCGTACTCATGTCTGTGGAGCAGAGATGCTGACTGGGAATAGAGGCGCTGTTGCTCGACCACGGGCATGGCCTGCGAGGGCCTGATAAATGGCATCGGTAGTTTGATGTGGAAACGTGTGCTGGATTTATGCTCTGTATTCATCCCACTTCTCAGGTTCAACTGCTTTCATCAATTGCCTTCATTTGAACTACACCATAAGTTACAAACTCACGTCAATGTAAGGTGTTGTGATTTGCAATCTGAGCAATGATGTTTGACTGTGCCTTGAACCTCAGGATGAAACAAGACATCATTGATGCAGGCAGTCAACTTTCACTGTACTTGACCAGCATATTATTTAGGCTTGAATTAATGGTGTCATTAGAATTTGATGACTATTTTAGACCACGGATACGTGCTACCTATGAGATATGTTTGGGCATTCTTCTAAGGCAAGCAGTGGAGATATTTATGGCACAATACAGGGACAACAAGGATGTATCCCCCAATTTTTCCTAATTACACTTTAAATTTTTTTATTTCATGTGAAACATTTGGGGAAAAACATCTGTATTACATCAAAGTAGTTTATCTTGTGCCTCAGTTGATTCTTGAAATCTGCTCTTGGGTTTGTCTGTCTGTCTATCTGTATTTGTAGAAAACAAAAATGAAAAAAAAAAAAAAGAAAAAACCAAAAAACATCAAATTGGATGAGAAGTTGCCTGACTCTGAGGGCCCTATCCTGCAGTCTCTCCACGTGGCTCTCTCATGGCCTTCAATGGAATGTTTGCTTGAGGAATAATGAAAAGGTCAGGCCCGTACTAGACACATGATCCGGATGGCACCTCCATCTCTCAATGCACAGTTCCAGTTGGCTGTCCCTCCATCAGGGTAGTCTGTGACCCTTAGCTTTTTGGGGGTTGTTTTGTCGTTGTTGTTGTTCTTGTTCTTGCTGTTGTCGGTGCATAATTGAGCTCATGATGACTGAGAGATTGACAGTGCAGGAGACTGAAGTCCTCTGTATATCCGCAGGGCAGGCATGGTACAGAGCGCTTCCTTGCACAGCCTTGCCCATGAGCTCGTCCCTGGCCCGGAGGGACCCACTCTAGAGGTGGTAAGTAATTCAGTCTTTCTGCTAGCTCAGTCCTGGGCCTCTCCCCAACAGGGGCTGATGATTGGTCCTACTGTTTATGGTGGTTTGGGGTATGGACTCCTGGCCACCTGGCAATGTACAGAAAGCTACTGACTATTTGCATTATGACTTGGCTCTTAGATAAAGTGGACAAAACCACTACTTCAGCTCCACTGGACATAAAGAGTACATCTCAACTAATAAGATAACATAGACAGAGACCTAGATGTTACCTAGTATACAGACAGTCCATGTAAAGAGAGACATTTGAGGAACTGTCATCCCTGAGAATAATTTTCTTGGCCTATTGCAGAAACAATAACCTGTGGTTGAGTTTCAATTCATGGAAGGACTTAGGTGACAGCATGAGAATGGTGGCTAGGGAGGAAAAATTGGTGTTCTAATAACAGACACTTGAACCAGGTGGGTCTTTTCACAAAGGCTTAAAAGAATTTCATCAGCTATACTGGCTTTAATACAAAATCAAGATATAGCGACAGAGGGTGGACTTTGAGTGCATTTCTAACTATGAAAATCAGCAAGAAAATTCTTACGCATTAAGCTTAAAGTCAGCGTAGATAGACTTAAAGCTTCTTTTATATAATTGACAGAAAGATTTGGATCAGAAATCATACTGTTTTGGTTGATGTTTACTTTCATGATTTGGGGGATAGGGCCCAGAATAAAAATGGCCCAAAGACAAATTGGAAGGAATAGCACCTGAATACACAGTTGACACAAAACTTTACACATGCCAAGGAGGAATTGAATTGTCCAAGTTACACGTTAGTGGGAGTCCTCCATGCCACTTGAACATGGAGATTGTTTTTGTCACCCAGCTCAGCAGATAGCCCATTATATTTCTGATCTTAGCATCTCCACAGGGCCCACAGCTTGTGAGGAGAAAGACAATCAATCAGTTTTCTCTCTAATAACAGTCACCCAAATGACTTCTTCTTTAGCATTTGTTGAATTTTTCTTGAAAACTGAACTGTCCTAACTTGCCTATACATTTTTTTTTAAGATGTTAATTCCAGCTCCTCTTAAATCATCTTGACATCTGTTCTTCAAGAAGTTTCACTATCAGTGAAGTGTATGAATTCATTTTTGTACCGTCTCAAAACTTCCATTTTTAGCCAGGGTTCTGGAAACCTTAGTCAAGACTTGACTACATAATCATCGACAGCTGAAGTCACCCGACATTAGCAGTTTCAATCTTGGTTTCCTAACTGCCCTCACGGAGAGATTGTTCAACTTACAAATTAATATGTACAGCTGCAGAATATATTATCAGACCAGAGTGTCAGCTCACAGGTACACGGGACAGAGGTGCACATACTGCAGAATGAACCTGAATAGTTGTGACACCAGATAATATTTTAGTCCACCTTGTTATCTGGAAAGCACAGGTATTGTTTCTTTAAAAAAAAAAAATGTTCTGGGTGACTTGAGCCAGAAATTCCCATGAAAGGAAATTTGATTGTTAAGCTTCAGAGGAGTCCATGGACATAGTCTTTGGAGAACTCAGTTTCTCCTAAGTTCCTGAAAAGGCTACCTTAAGTGTTTGTTTTCTCTTTAGTTGGCCAGTGGAAGAAGACAAAGCTTTGGGACTTCTTGTGCTTCTCATGGCCAGATTGTTCCGGGAATTCTTATATTTGTGATGTTCTTCAGTTGTTGATAGGAAATGTTGCTGTTGGTTTTTGGTGTGCGAACATACAAGAGAGTTTTTAATATTAGATCAATTTTACACTGTGGTGTGGAATTTCAATTTAATTTTCACGGTGATTATATAGCACATGTATTTGGTTGGACTCCTTCAAGATTGCTTTGCTTTGGTGTTTCACAAGTTTGTTCTGGTCTCTTTCCTGCTGAAATAGCCACCATGCAGATAAGTATCATTTTCTTGGAATCAGCTGCTGTCTTGGTTTTTATTATTTGCCAAGGACAAGGAGTCATTCACTCCGGAATTCTTAATCTAATTCTTCTTGGATAGTTCTGCATTCACTACAATGTTACAAGAGGATAAATATGGACGTGAAAAGATGCGACAAATCATCCTAGCTCTTTCCAGCTACTGGGAAGTGTAGCATCGTGGAGTCCTAACCTTAGAGGACATATATCAGACAGACACCACAACACAGACCCAAAAGATATCTGGTAGGCCCCTGAACCGTTTCCAGCGGCATCAGACCATTGCTACCTCCTTCTGTTCTCATCCTTGTTTACAGTCCTTGTACCTCGTGTCCTAGCCTGCCCTGCCTGCTTTCTCCCACACTGAGGGACAGATACAAGCTTCTGAAAAGCACAGGTTACTCAGTGAAAGCAGTCAGGAAAAATGTATCAGTTTACTCCCAACTTGAGTTGTTAATTTTCCCCAATAAAAACCCAAACAAGATATGCTTCTGAACCTTCTAAAATATTTTCATTTGACATGAATAGCCATTAAAAGGTAATCTAGTACATTTTCAAATGTTTGATTGCAGCAGGCTAATACTTATAATATAAAATTAAAGCACTGTGTTATTTATAAAAAGATTTAGATCTCAATAGTAAAATATTTTAGCACAAATCAAAATGTTTCTTTGAGAACTAATCTTTTGCATCCATTTTAACAAGTGTTTATTGCAATCATTTAAAATGGGATAGGTTAATGTATTCACTTTTCACCCCAGAGACTTGGCTTTGAATTTGACTTAGAGAAAATTAGTTTTGAGGCCTCAACCTCCTCTCCATAGGCATTTGTTGATATCACAAAATGAACCCAACAAGTTGTCACAATGGTTGCCATTTACTCAGGAGATCCAAAAACTAGAATAACCTTATTTTTTCCTTTTTTTTCCTTTCCTTGAAGCCATCCTTTTTTATTGTAGACTCTTAGCAACCCCAAACTTGAGGCTCACCCACATTGTTTTCACAGTCCAGGAAAACTCAGGAACCATTCTTGGCAAAGCTAATGGAAGGTGCTTTGGTGATATAGTTAGTAGGTTTCCGTGGCAACCCATGTGACTCACAGTGTGACTCACGGCAGTTATAATTTCAATTGCTGGCAGGGTGTTCCATTAGGACAGATGTGAGAAGAAGCCACGCTGAAGTTCTTTTAGTAGGCCTTCATCCAGATCCTGTCTGCCCATTGGCAAACAGTCAGGAAAAGGGATAACGTAGTACTCACAAAGTAACTGGAAGATTCATTGCTTAGCTTACCAAGCCTACCAGCTATCTCAGACAGAAGCCTTGCCGGCAGTGGGTCATGACTAAAATACAGGTGCTGGCCTCTTAAAGGGCTAATTAAAGGACAACTATTTATTGAGGACCTACTCTGCGCCGACAGGCTTTTCACCTTCCAGGCGTTTACAGACCAGTTGTAAGTAGAGACTAGAGGGAGACAGGTTGGGGGATAGGGTGGGACAGAAGAACCTAATCACATAAAACAATCTGAAAACACAAATGCCAGGTGTACCAGTTCCACAAGGCAGCTCATAACTGGAAAACAGACTAAGCTGGAAGTATGGGAGAGGAAAAGAAAATTAGAGAAGACATCCAGGATTCTCATATTGTGATCCAAGCATAAAATAGCAATGAAGCGAAAGGCAAAGATTGAACCCTGGGTGCTAAAACCTATCCCCACTGCTCGTCTCCACCCATTCTCACAGAATAACATCTAGTGTCTTCCAGATCAGTCAGTCTGAGAAAGTAAAAATCCCTCTGTACTGTGTGGAAGCATTTGCCTTGCTTAGAGGCAGCCTGCTCAGCTAGAGCCAAGCCCTCCTAAGCTTAACAGGATTTCTCTGTCTCATCATATTAAAAATAAATGGACTGCACTTGGCCCTGCCAGTCAGTTCCTCCAAAGAAGAAGATTTGCATAGTCTTAAAGCCCACAGTTCGTGGTGAGGACCTGTGAACTCCATAGAAAAACTGAATACTTAGCTGAGCGTTTCCATCCCAACATCCAGTTGACTCGAGTTTGCCCAGTTAGTAGATTTGAGGTTTGTGAACTGAATTTGGACAAAAAGTATTTGTGTTCCACTTCATAACATAGGTTCCAAAGGGTGTGTTGAGATGGTGATTGGCTGTTTAAAACCCATAATCACTACCAGGGGGAAAACAAAAATGCCTAGCCTACCAGGGATTGGTGTGAACTTGATAGGCTTATTACATACTTGATAAATGCTTAGTTACACATGATTGGATTGATCTTTAAAGAAGCGCTAGATGTCTATGACATAAGTTTGCATTATGCTTAGTTTAATATTGACAATAATAATGGCGGGAGTCATAGCAGCAGTACCATTACTTGTAGTAGCAGCAGTAGGAATAGCAGGAACCCCACCTACCAAGCAATTTGAATATTCCAAGCATTGTGTTTAATGCTTTATGTGCATTGTCTCTTTTAATCTGCTCATCAGCTTCATGAGCTTTGTACTGCTTGCACTCGCATTTTAAATAAGAAAATGTACATGAGAGACAAGTAACTTAGCTTAGAGAAGTGAAAAACCTTGTTAACTCACCCAGCTGGGCAGAGCCTGGAGTCAAAACAGAGTAGATTGCCTCCTTGTGCACATGTAAGAGCCACACTGTTATCTCCAGTATTCACATTAATACTTGTGGGGCACTCAGTGCTAGGCACTTCTCTAAGCACTCTCTAAGTGTTCATTTATCTTTGCTGCAACTCTGTGAGGTAGGTGTTGCTACTATCCAAACTTTACACATGAAAACCGAGGCCCAGGATCCTACAACTAGCTAGTATGTGGTGGAGCCAGGATGTAAAGGCAATCCCCAGTTTAAATGCTTTTAAAATGAAGAACTTCATTTTTCAGAGTGGTTCTTCCACTCTAAAGTATAGGAAGAAAGCCAAGTGCAACACAGTCTTTCTTACAATTGACCCAGGTTTCCTTTGACCTTACAACTATGCTACCTCTGTAGGCGTCTAAGCTTGAAGAACAAACTGATTATAAGAAAGGGGAATGTTATTCCCACTATGTGAAAAAAAGTATTTAAACAAAGTAGTCTACTGGAAACTATACGGGCCTCCTTACTTTATTATTTTTTTTTAGAAAGGGACTCGCTCTGTTGCCCAAGCTGGAGTGTAGTGGCGTGCGCATGGCTCACTGCAGCCTCAACCTCTCGGTCTCAGGAGATCCTCCTGCCTCAGCTCCCCAAGTAGCTGGGACCACAGGCATGCACCACCTTGCTCAGCTAATTTGTTTTTTATTTTTAATTTTTTGTAGAGACAGGGTCTTGCTGGCTGGGGATGGTCGCTCACCCCTGTAATCCCAGCACTTTGGGAGGCCGAGGCAGGCAGATCACCTGAGGTCAGGAATTTGAGACCAGCCTGGGCAACATGGTGAAACCCCATCTCTACTAAAAATACATAAATTAGTCAGGTGTGGTGGCACACGCCTGTAATCTCAGCTACTTGGGAGGCTGAGGCATAAGAATCACATGAACCCGGGAGGCAGAGGTTGCAATGAGCCGAGATCGTGCCACTGCACTCCAGCCTGGGCGATGGAGTGAGAGCCTGTCAAAAAAAAAAAAGAGAGAGAGAGACAGAGTATTGCCATGTTGCCCAGGCTGGTCTCTGAACTCTTCAGCTCAAGAGATCCTCCTGCCTCAGCCTCCGGAAGTGCTAGGATTACAGGCGTGAACCACTGTGCCTGGCCAACCTTCTTACTTTAAATGACCATTACTCATCTTTTTAACAATTTAACTTAGTTCATCAAAGAACTGCTGTCTACTTAATGTCATACAACACAACTGATTCCATAATAAAACAATTGTTCAAAGTGGTTACTTCTGCTTCTAGGATAGCTATGTACCCCACACTAGTAATAATATATATTTCTTATAGCACAAACCCATCTTCCTCTGAAACAAAACTTTTAACAGACGTTAATGACATTTATAATAAATCTATACTTTTTTTGTTAGACCAACTTAGTAATTCATTTATAACTTTCATTTCCACAAAGCAGTACTATGATTCAGGACACACTGGTTTCTTTGAAACCTATCCAAAGCCAAAAAAACCCTGGAAGCTAACAGAATGTTCAGGAAACAGATATGTATCTATATCAAAGGGATATGTAAGAAAATTAACATCTAGATTTTGAGGATGTTTAAGCATATCTGAACTTAGGACTGGATTTACACTTATGTCAGCTTCTCTCTTTATTGCGATCTGTATGCAAAGGAATAAAAATGTAGAAGAAACAGAGATGCCAATGTGTTTAAGACGAGAAGAAAGTGATCACTCTACATTAACTTTCATCAGTTACACTGAATTTTTTACACTGATTTCTTTATCAATTCTGTGGCCAGGCAGTTAGTGTATTTGTAGTCGCATAGCCCTTTGGATTATAATTGACGTCCACATCTATACATTATAATGACAAAGATTTTTATTTCCAAGCTATGCAATTAAATGTTTTCCTTTGACTGCCAGAATCCCTCGCAATGGATTGTTCTCCACCCAATCCACTTCCACTTCAGGGAAAACATGTTTTCCTATGTAGGAGTGAGAGCTCTTTCCCTACTTGATTTTGTATATCACCTAGGCATCAACTCCAACTCCTAATGTCTTCAATAGTTAATAGCCAAGGATACTGATTAGAAGTCATATTGAGGAGTGGCCAGGCATGGTGGCTCACGCCTGTTATCCCAGCATTTTGGGAGGCTGAGACGGGCACATCACTGAAGGTCAAGAGTTTGAGACTAGCCTGGCCAACATGGTGAAACCCCATTTTCACTAAAAATACAAAAATTAGCTGGGTGTGTTAGTGGGCACCTGTAATCCAGCTACTAGGAAGGCTGAGGCAGCAGAATCGCTTGAACCTGGGATGCCGAAGTTGCAGTGAGCTGAGATCACACCACTGCACTCCAGCCTGGGCAATGTAGTGGAACTCCATCTCAAAAAAATAAAAAAAAAAAAGAAGGCATATTGAGGAGCAAAAAAAAAATAAAAATAAAATAAAATAAAATTGGTAGGATATACTAGATTAAGGTTTGGATTCAGTGGAAAGGCCTTAATCCATAAATCTTTTATTTAACATTTTCTTCTTAGAGGAAAGGGGAAGGAGATTCTATGGTGGGCAGTGCAGACCTGCAATATCGGGGTCTGAGGAACAGAGACTGGAAAGCAGACTGCAGTCCATACCTACAGAAGGATAGGGCGGGGAGCCAGGCAGATCTTCTTAGCTTAATATTTTTTAACCCCTGCTCTATGCCTAACATTGTGTAAGGCACATTGCAGTATAGGTAATCTAACTTGTATTCCTCCCTGTCTAATAGTTTATTCTGTATCTAGGAGAAAGGACACACACATTTGAGGAACTTTCAGTAACGAAAGAATTGCAGGAAAATGCAGGGCTATGAAATTTTGCCATTTCAATGGTAAAAAACACAATTACTTTTGCATCAACCTAATAGAATATGTGTTTAAATGCTGTATGAGTTGGGAACATGTGTGGTGAGCTGAACTTGCTCTGGAAGGGTAGCAAGAATTAGATGTGATCAGGGATGATTGTGTAGATCTGTCTGACTGGAGTAGAGTATTAGCAAGGAAAAGGGAGACCATTAAGAACAGAGAGCAGGTTTTGGCTTTCTCTCATAACCAATGTGGAGCCACAGAATGTGTGTGAAAAAAAGCAGTGACCTATAAACAATGTTTTTCTGCCACAGTCATTTAGTTAGGGTTATATGAATCAGATGTTCCCTGCTTCAATCCCTTCTCTGAACTCAGGTGACATTTTTATCCTTAGATAGAACTTCTTCTGTGGGTGCTCCTGTGACCAACTACATTAAAAAAAAAAATTGCTTATTGAGGAGGAGAGATCTGGTCGGAAAAGAGAAGACTCTTCTGATTATTAAAGAAAAAGGATGTTCGCTTTTTCTCTAACTCCACAGTGTTAAGGTCTAATTGTAAGACCCGTTCTTGCCATTTCATTAAAATCAGAGGCATGGAATGCGCAGTGAAACTTGAAAAATACATAAGCACTTTGAATTTTGTGGCTAATGGTTCTCCTTGCTTTCTTTCATTGGAGCTGCTAATTGGCTGCAGGCTACTCTGCTACCCTGGGAGCCCCTGTCTTTCCAACCCTTTTAAACTCAGCTACAAATAGCTTTATAAAAATTTAAACCCCAAATTCCAAACCTTGCTCACTCCTTAGGTAAGCAAAGTCAACTGCAGTGATTATTACTTTTTCATCAGCACAAAGAATTATTTCCCTCATGTAGCTGGACAATTACGGTAAGAGGACAACTAAGCATCCTTTTCTCATTGTGGATACCTCTTAATTTCCTTAGAATACGTTTCTTTCGTTTTATTTAAAGAATACCAAGGTCCAGATGAGGCATTTTCATTGGCTGCGTGTTCTTAGTCTCCAGTATAATGAACCATATTGAGTTAATTTCTCTCTCTTTCTCTTACACCACATCTTTTTGTGTCGACAAAACTGAAAATTCACTTTCCCTCACCAAGTTGGGGCGTCGGGATAATTGATTGTTACCAGTCTCTGCTGTTAGTAGACAGGATAACACCAGTGCCTCTAGAGAACAGGTGAAAACTAAACTCTGTCCCCCGAGGCCAATGAAATAGCTGTTTGGTCCCTTGTGTGAAACTTCCTAATAACTTAACTGGGCAGCCTCTGGGTCCCTGGAGGGTTTCTCCACAAGAGTATTCCCTCTCTTTGTTAAGATTGCTTATTAAAAATGATTTTATAATGAAGTTGCCTCAAATAGCAGCTCTTTTCCTGGTTGTCCTTGAAGCTGTGGTGAAGAATCTTAGAGACAACTGTCTAGGGTTTTCCTCCTTGTTAAAAACTTCTCTCTTACCACTCTTGCTCTTGATTTTTAAGGAGACAAAGTCTAACTGACACAAGTCCCTCTCCGGCTGATTATGTCGCTTGAAACATTGTGCAAGGCATTATTGGTAGTTCAGCCTGTCATTCTGGCTCAGGAATCGAACTGATCTACGTGGAGTGAGGAGTTAAGTCTGCAGCAGAACGAGGCTGTCGGGCTTCCCCCTGAGACCAACAGCCAAGGAATGCCGTCGCGAACTCTGCCCCTGACTCTATCAGAACAGTGATTTCCAATTATTTTATCTCTTTGGTCCTAGATTTCTTCTCTCTGTAAACTAACCACTTTTCCTGCCACAAGAGACTGTCATGAAGAGGAATTAAATTAAAAAAAAAAAAAAATAGAATCATACTCTTTGGACTGGGTGCAGTGGCTCACGCCTGTAAACCCAGCACTTTGGGAGGCTGAGGCAGGTAGCGTACTTGAGCCACAGAGTTTAAAACCAGCCTGGGCACATGGCAAAACCCCATCTGTGCCAAAGAAGAAAAAGAAAATTACCTGGGTATGGGGGTGCATGCCTATAGTCCCAGCTACTCAGGAGGCTGAGGTGGAAAGGTTGCTTGAGCCCAGGAGTTTAAAGCTGCTGCGAGCTGTGGTCACACCACTGCACTCCAGCCTGGGTGACAGAGTGAGACCCTGTCTCAAAAACAAAAAGAAACAAAAAAAGAACTATACTCTCTGCTACCCATGCCTGTATAAATTCAAAAACTTCTAATAAATGTAGGCAATTAGGAGAAAAATCAGCTTTTTGTTGTCCACACCATAACCTTAACTTCTTGGCTTGCAAGGGCTTAGGTGTGGTGATGTATTTAACATAAAGAATGACAAAGCATGTGGCAGGGAGGCTCGCTGTCAGAAATATCCACCTGCGATTTCATTTCTCAGTGGCCAGACATTCTCAACAAGCAACACAGGAAACAACAAACCATATGAAGTTGTTAGTGAAAGATTCGGCTTGAAATACTTTTCTAACTCTAAGACTTGTCAGGCAGTAAATCTGCAAAGCAGAGAACTCAAGGTGTGGCTTGGCACTCCTTTTGCTTTGCAGTGTGAATACAACAGAACACCAACAGTAAGAGGGACCATTGTGAATCTTTTAGGGAAGAGAGCCCAGTCTTGTCTAGTGGTACCAAGACTCATTGTGTGCTAAGATTGTGATAAAAAGAAACTGTCTTGGCTAAATTCTAATCTCTGAGATGAGGTATATTAGAAAACACCAGCCTTACAGTCAGTCATTCCTGCTCCCTGCACAATAAAAAAGAGAAGTAAGGAAAAAGAAAAACTGTGGCCTTCTCTAGAATTCCACTGTGGACTTCTCTAGAATCTTCTGATTCTCCCTCCTTAGGAACAAGGTGGAATCTTCTCATTCAACCTCCTGTAAGGTTTTCTGTCACCTGAGGAGTCTGAATTCTAAGGATGGCATTTAAGGCCTTTTACAATCTGGTCTTAACCTTTCCACTGCTCTTTTCATGACTTCTCCCATGCAGGCAGTGTTTGCCATCCTCGATGATCTGTTCCCAGGAGGCTGCATGCATGGGCGTATACCTCGGGGCCTTTGTGTCTGTAGTATCTTGTTTGTCCTGGCAGGTCCTTCATCGTCTTCTGCACCTAGAAAGTCTTCCTGTTCCATCAAAGGCCAACACAAGCAGTATCTGCCATGCAAAGCCTTCTCCAATTCCACCTTGTTAATTGCTGCAGCTCCTCTGCCCCCACGTACATTATGAAGGCAACAGTATAAAAATGTATTGTAGAAGAGTTGCTGTTTATGTAGCTTTTTCCTACTAGATATTCTTTAATTTTTTTAGCCGAGTGTGGTGGCTCATGCCTGTAGTCCCAGCACTTTGGGAGGCTGAGGAGGGAGGATTGCTGAGCCCAGGAGTTCAAGAACAGCCTGGAAAACATAGGGAGACCGGGTATCTAAAAAAAAAAAAAAAATTTAAGTAGACATGCATGCTGTCACACACCTATAGTTCCAGCTATTTGAGAGACTGAGGTGGGAGGATTGCTTAAGCCAAGGAAGTCAAGGTTACAGTTAGCACAGAGTGTACCACTTTACTCTAGACTAGACTACAGAGCAAGACACTGTTTAAAAAAAAAAAAAAAATTATCTTTGTATCCCTTGGGCTTAACAGAATGATCAGTATCTACTATGTGTTCAATTAATATCTGTAGATTTTAAATAAATGTGTCTGTATGTGTGTGTATACATATACAATTTTATGACCAGACTCTCCTGTTGCTCATTTTAGTTTGGCCAAAAATAATGATCTTTTCATTGTTAACAGCTATAAGAAAGAATAGGCTGGGTGTAGTGGCTCATGCCTGTAATCCTAGCACTTGAGGAGGCCAAGGCAGACAGATCACCAGAGGTCAGGAGTTCGAGACCAGCCTGGCCAACATGGGGAAACCCCGTCTTTACTAAAAATACAAAAATTAGGCGAGCATGGTGGCAGGCGCCTGTAATCTCAGCTACTAGGGAGGCTGAGGCACGAGAATTGCTTGAACCCAGGAGGTGGAGGTTGCAGTGAACTGAGATCACACCACTGCACAGCAAGACTCAGTTTCAAAAAAAAGAAAGAAAGAAGAGGTATTTATTACTTGAAATTATATTGTGAGATTTGTGTTATAATAGTTTGGAAACTGATACTATAATTCCAAGGGCTTCTTGACATCTGACAATTTACTATATGCATTTTGAGTCTCAGTTTTAGGGCTGAATTTTAGGGCTGATACTTTTAAAGTTTCTTTCTTCAGTTTGTAAAGTTTAAGTCAGAATCTTATCCAGAGGTTTAAAAATATTTGCCTATCTCTCTAAATATGAAGAATGTATTAATTTTCTGAGTGACCTCTTGCACACCATTTGTTTGCATTATCCATGTAAGTCAGATGATCAGATGTATAGAGTAAAAGGTAAAGGGACATTTTCAGTTACCACTGGCATGTACTTTTATGCAAAATAGGAAACTACCTTCTAGAAAAGAGAATTGACTGACCTTTCCAAGAATGAAGGGTATATCCTGTCAAGGGAAATATCCTGTATTTGTCCAGTCTAGAGAAGAAAAAGTAATCCTAAAATGTTTAACAGTTTCTAAAGTAGATGTTCTGATAATCCCAGATTACTTATTGAATTTTAAGGTAAATTCTGGAAAGAAATGACATTTATTTGTTCAAGGTCAGAACACATGACTTGCTATGTTTGTCTGGTCTAGAATGTAAGTACGTTTCCTTAATTGAGCAGAAACCAACAATTTCAAAACTATTGTCCACCTCATGAGTGGCTGCACACAACCACGGTTTCTGTGCTCTTCTCCTTGGAATTCTGTTAAAAATGTCCTTTAAGCTTCCTATGCAGCTTCCCCCTTACTTTTGTTTGTAACTTTTTCTTGAGTCTAAACAAGAGGAGCAAAATTATCCCCTGCAGTATCAATTGCTTGAGTGGAAGCCTTGCTCATAAATGAGAGGATGAGATGTGACCCAATAAAAGAATCTATTTTAATTTTAATTTATTTCCTGGTGGCCTTTTATGCCTCCTTAGGCGATGACCTAACCAATTCCATCTTAACACTGATTTTCTTCTTCCAAGGTCAAAAAGCACTTTGGAATTATTGTAAGAAGAGAAAAAAATGTCCCTTGCCTGTAACGTAAAGTCCATCTCTTCTTAGGAAATTTAAATCCTGCTTTCTCAGCTTCACAATAATTCTTTTCTCATGAGGCATCTATTAGCAAGCTAAATGAGAACAGGATGAAGGAAGAAGATCTTTTAGGCTTCTGAAGTTGATTTTTTGATAGAAAGGCCATCTCTTATAGCCTCCTTCACCCATTTTCTTTCTCAGATGGGAGTCTTTAATAGCACAGTGAGAGGAGCTATCTTCATTTTGTGCTGCTCTTTCACACAGCCAAGTGCAATCAAAGTAGAAGCTGTCCTAGAAGGCCTATGGTTTTTGATGTTGGAAAAGGAAAAACTGTTACTATCACGCACACATCCTCACCACCATCCTCGTCTCCTCCTGCTCCCACACCCCTCAAAAAAGAGTCCTGCCTGATATCTCTAAATCAAAGAACTTTGCATGGCCTGATTTGTGGAAGTTACCTAATCCTGTGTATAATTGGGGTGATTTGAGAGACAGGAAGATGTTCTCATTTTCACTAGTTGAGCCACTCAGGGACAGTATCATTTAGGAGAATATGTTTTTATTGCCCTAAATTGCTTCACCTGAGATTCTGTTGGTGCGTTTCTCTTAGGTTAGATTTCTAATGAACAAAATGACCAATATGGGTCTCATTCTCACAGATTTTCCTAATGCTTTACCTACTCTTTAGTGGTCAGTGTGTTCTTCCTCGTGCTATCCCAGAGTCTTACTTACAAGAATTCTGGAGAGTTGGGTTAATTATGCCCCTGAAACGTAGAAGAGCCAACTTCTCACATTCTGTGTATGACCAATCATCTACATACTGTACACGATTCTTCTATTATTTTCAATAGCAAATCCTCATCATATAATTTCTCATATTGTGGCCAGGTGCGGTGGCTCATGTCTGTAATCCCAGCACTTTGGGAGGCTGAACTGGGTGGATCACCTGAGGTCAGGAGGTCAAGATCAGCCTGGCCAACGTGGTGAAACCCCATCTTAACTAAAAACACGAAATTAGCCAGCTGTGGTGGCGTATGCCTGTGATCCCAGCTACTTGGGAGGCTGAGACAAGAGAATCACTCAAACCTGGGAGGCGGAGGTTGCAGTGAGCCAAGATACGTCATTGCACTCCAGCCTGGGCAACAAGAGTGAAACTCCATATCAAAACAAAAAAAAAAAATTCTCATATTGTTCCATTGCCATTAGTTGAGCTCCCCTTGCAATGCTAAGAGTTTTTTAAAAACTTTTGGAACCAACCCTCTTGGCATAAAGGCTAAGTTGGGTCTACCTCACATTGAAGAAAGTGAAGTTCTACCATATTCTGATCTGAAATTCATCATGCCCAGCTAATCACTCCACTAAAGTATCCTTAAATAAATGAAGGTATCTTAGATTGAATTCCCCAGAGAATAGATGCTGAGATTCTGAAATTGGCATACAGAAAGCTTATGGGACTGGGCTTATAGGGACAATGCCTATAGGGAGTGAGGGAAGCTGGACTGGGCAGAAGGAAAACTTGAGCTGCCATGCAGTTGCAGTATAGGCTTCAGCACATGCCACAGGGAGATCAGAGTGGGGGTGGCCCTTCGGTGATGTACCCAATTGAAGCAAGGGGGCTGCATCTTTTAATCTGCATCAAGCAGCCATTGGGTGCCAGCTGCACCTAAGACAGGGCATACCATTGGGCAAGGCAGCTCCACTTTACCTAAGGACAAATCTCAGGAAGAAATTCAGCTATGAGTCACTGGCAGTCAACACTTGGGGCCTCAGGGAGAATGAGGGCCTCCATCCTAAAGGGAGGGACCTGTGCAACCTACCGCAGCATCCACTACAAGGGGACAAAAATGGACAAGAAATTTAGCTTTTGTGAAAAACATGTTTTCTTTTATTTAAAATGACACATATTTTATTGCTTAGCTAGGATTTAAACTAATAAAATATATGCTTGGCCTCAGCATTACAGTATACCAGAATTGCAAATACTGAAGAAAAAAAATTTTTTTTTTCTGTTGAATAAGGTTCTTCGTTAGGATTTCTGGTCCTGGAAGCATGCATTATAAATCATATGTGTGTGCAATTCCATATAATGTTTCATTTTTCCACACATGGACATTCCAGAGCGTTAACACATTTTTCTCAATTATAAAAATGAATAACACATTTCCAACCGTTTGGGCTCACATAAAATGTATTCACATAGGAACAAAAAGAATGCCTGCAAAGAACTAGTGATACATATTCCATGTTACTTTTCAGATTTTGACAGTTTGCTACTGTCTAATAATTGAGATACAGTATCTGAAATATTTTTGCAGGGCCTATTTCTATGCATAGCAAGCCTCTCTTTTTAGTGGTTTATGAGACTCCACCTTCATTTTGCCTGTTGGCAACTACTTGCAAATTAAGACAGAATTAAGTAGGAGATTAGTGGTGGCTGTCAAAGATGGGAACCATCTTAAGCTAATAATACCATCCCCCAACTGTTGCCATATGAGAAAAAGCTTCTCAGAAATAATTAATGATAAAGCACAAAATGAATTTTAGTTTCATTCGTCGAAATCCCAACATTACCTCTGATTTAGTGAAATTTGACTTCCATTTTACTTCTAAGAATGGGAGATCCCAATAGGAGAAAATAAATCCAAACCATCTTCATAAAGTGTGGTCGACTGAGGGAAAGAGGTTAAGTGTTTCCACTGTTTGGTCCAGTATACATCTCCCCAACACAGACCTCAGCATTCTAAAGTCCCAAGTTTTTTTCATGCATTCATGGGATTTTCACAGTTCAAAATACCCCTGTTCCCTCTGGGACCAGAAGCTTGAGATACCAGGTAGTTCTGGACAAGGGCTTCTAGTTTCACAGGTGCTGAAGTTTCAGACAAATATGTGAACCTCTTGGGTTCAGATGGAGTCAGGGTTTATCTAAATGGAATTAAATCATCCATAGCTTTCCAGTGTTTCGTTCCTGTGCCTCTGCCTTGGAAAAGAGGGGGCCCTTTCAGGTTGATAGTGAAGTTAATTCAGATTGTTCTTTCCCTTATTCAAAGAGAATTAATAGATGGGAGAAACCCTCCACCTGGTCTCAAAGTTTCCATGGTTCCAACAGCTTCTACCTGGGAAAATCCCCAACCATTCTTTTGGAGATCCCTGTGTCTGAGTGAAAGGAATTCTGAAACTGCCCATAGACATCAATGGCAGCTTGATCAGTCTGCCCTGGGTATTACCATAATAATTACAAGGTCCCAAGCAGATAGCAGCTTTTCAAGTGGCAAAATCACTGGTAGGACAGTGTCCTGTAACTCATTCTTGGGCCAGGACTCCCATGTATGCTCTATCAAGTAACTCATCTAAATTTGCCATTTTACAGATTGTGCCTGGCCCAACCCATCCGATTGCATGCCTTGTGCAACTGTACCACTTCTTTACAACACTTGCTGATAGTTAGTACAAATTACAGTGATTTTTTTATATAAAGGTAGCTAATGAGCTGAAATGTAAAGTAATTGCTATTTTCAATGGACAGGATGAATCTGCTCTTTAATTTTTTCCTGAAAAAAAAAAAACCTCTCTCTATTTTTTTTTTTTTTTTGCCAGAATTTCAGTGAGTGATTCACATTACTGTCAATTACACGCCCTTATTATGGATTACAGCCACTAGGCAGCTGTCCAGGAAAACACAAGTCTGAAAATGCTTCTGTTTTAAGAAAATTAAATTCATGGTTGCTCCTCCTGTGGGCATGTGCAGCAGGCAGGAAGCCTCCACTTTCTTGCCAAGGAAAGGGATAAGGCCTTGCCTACTTTATCTGGATTAAATAGCCACTCTGACCTCTTGAGATCTTCATACCAATGCCCAGATGCAGGGCTCGGTTTTGGTTTCTAAAGTTGTTTTTTTTTTTTCTTTCAGTGCGTGTTACAAAACACAGACTGGTGTTATAAAACAGTATTTCTGGTTATGAGTCACGGCAGTGCCTGTGTGTTACCAGAGAGGCCTCAGGGAGGCTGAATGGAGAAACTGTTCACCTCCCTTCTTCCCAAAAGTCAGAGTTGACAGTCTGAGGCTCTCAGCTGTTTTCAAAGATGGCCTCGTTGCCGTCATATCCAGGTAGATTTCTTCTTACGGTGCCGGTGAAGCTACAACTGAAAATGCTACCTATGCTATTAGGCTGCTCCACGGTCTCAGAAATCCAGCTTTTTTATATGGGCAAAATAAAAGCTGCTAGAGTCTGTCAGAGGTGTTCTTCCTAGGAATGGTGTAAGATTTAGCAAAATATCTTTAAAGCATTCCATTAAGGTTGCCTAAATTGTTTATGTATTTGGGAAAACTGTGAGAATTACTTGAGATTCTTCCAGTTCTGAGCCTTTAACTACATTTATATCTGATTCATAGAATAAGACATTTCAAATAACATTGTGATGAAGCTGACCTTCATATTATCTGTGTTTCAGATACGTTGTGTCTAAGTAATGTTAGCATCTAAACTAAATATGTAAAAGACAAAGGATTGTAAATGGGGTGAGATCAGTTTCACCTCTTAGCTTGTTTAGACCCTGATTCAAGTCAAAAACTGAAAGAAAAAAAAACTTTAGATGATTGATGAAATTTGAATATTGATTGGTTCTTTAGATGATAGTAAATAATTTTTTAATATTGTCAGGTGTAATGCTGTCATGGTAGTAGTTTTCTAAAAATCCTACTTCACTGACTGAAGTAGTTATGGATGAAATGACAAGATATTGAAGATTTACTTTAAAATGCTCCAGAAAATAAGTATGTTGGGGAGGACTGGGAATAGATAAAGTCAGAGTGATAAAATATTGTTTTAGCTGGGGGATGGGAACATACTGGTAGATTATGCTATTCCATTTTTGTATGAACTCAAAAATGTTTGACTGAGTTCTTTTTTTACCTCCTTGTCTGTGATTTATAAGATGATTTTTTTTTTACATCTGGGGTTTGATCACTTTGGGTAATTAGTATTTAGTGAGAAGGACGCGACAAGGATGAGCATATCAAATTCAGGCAGTCAATAATGATCTCTCGAACAATATAAAGTGTATGCATTGCTATGTAAATTATGCATTGATTGTTAGCATACAAGTAAGAAAAGTTGCCTTTTATAATAAGGTTGTCTGACCTTCCTTTCGGGTAGCGAAAAGGTGCAAGCATTACCTGCTCTTATTTTAAAATTTTTCCCGTTTTCATAGTCATTAAGGCCTAGATCTGAGTGTTGGATGGTCTAGAGGGTTAACTTCACCTCCCGTGTTAGAGATGAGGACATTTTCTCAGGGCAGTGTAAGGTGTCTTGTTCAAAGTCGGTTCGACTTGCTTACAGAAGTGGAAGCAAGACTAGGACCCTTCAAAACCAGTACCTTTTCAACTCTATCATGCTTCCTCAATCTTGTCCTTTAAAACACTCATTAACAATCTACCCTCTGGGGATGAAAGCGGTTTTCTAAATCCAGACCAGTGGCTGCGTGTCAGATGTTCGTTCCAGGTAGTGTGGCTCCAAATTATCTTTTCTTTTATTGAACACCATTTCCAAGTTGTGTGATGAGTCCCAGAAGTGATCCTTTTTAATTCTGTTCTTGTTAATGCTCTGCAGCAGGTTTGCGGCATGTTCCTCCTCCTCGGGCTTACACAGACTTTCTGTCAGGGAGGGGTCAATATACTCAAATGACAGTCTAGGTAGAAAGGAGGAAACACTTGGCCAGATGATTCCATAAGGACCATCAGCCACTTCTACAGTGCCTTTCCAAAAGGCACTAAAGAGACAGTGCCTTTTTTGTACTTTAAGCTGAAATTCCAAACATCACAATTGAAATGGAAACATTTTTCTTCACATGGGAGAATGGACCCTGTTTAGCCTTTGTGGTCAAAGCTCTTTAAGCACAGACTCACCTGTAACATGTTATCTTCTTTGCACTTAATAGCAGCTCACTGAGATAAAGCAGATTGGGTTGGCATTTATAAAATAATTTTTCCAAATTAAAAGAGGGTTTTTCAAGAGTTTTACAAATAGCAACCCTCTGATTTCTAAACACATGGTTGTGCAGATACAAGTGAAAATAGAAATACGTACAGAAGGGCTTTGCCCTGTTGGTATGGTCTATGGGGAATCAACCATAAAGTTCGGTCCTCTCTTCTGCCCATTGCACAGACTCTGGATTCTCTTGTCCGTCAGATTCCTGAGAAATGCAGATTTTATTTATTCATTCAGGAATCCCCTTGATCTCACTGACCTCCTATTATATGGAAAGCACCAAGGATAAAATAGAAAAAATGAGCCAGGCGCGGTGGCTCATGCCTGTAATCCCAGCACTTTCGGAGGCCGAGGTGGGTGGATCACTTGAGGTCAGGAGTTCGAGACCAGCCTGGCCAACATGGTGAAACCGCATTTCTACGAAAACTAGCTGGGCATGATGGTGCACATCTGTAATCCCATCTACTCAGGAGGCTGAGGCAGGAGAATCACTTGAACCCAGGAGGCGGAGGTTGCAGTGAGCTGAGATCACGCCACTGTACTCCAGCCTGGCCAACAGAGCGAGACTCCATCTCCAAAAAAAGAAGAAAAAATGGAATGTAATCTCCTTCCACCCGCCACTCCCCCCTTTTCCTTTTTTTGGAGGAGGCAGGGGTAGAGAGAGAGAAAGGACACGAATGCATCATCTAAATACTTTGGATAGAGATGCCAAGAAAAGAGATGATGTAGGAAACCCCATCCCCCACTGGTTGTCCTGGAAGTCACCGTGGATGAAGTGTCGTCTAAGAAATATTTCAGAGCGTGAAGAGCAGTGAAGGAGGAACCAAGAGAGCATCTCAGGAGGAGATAAAGGGAAGTGCAGTGTGAAAACGTGGCTATTTATCTGTGGCCAAGGTATAGTTAATCCTTAGGATTTTACAAACTGATTTCATCTTTTCCTTTTTTTCTTAAAGTATGCCTTATAAAAGACTTAGCTTACTTACAACCCAAGATAATCATTCTGCAGAGAAGTCAACGATTGGACAAGTGTACACAGGGAGGTACTTTGTTTCCATTTCAGAGTCCCAAGGAGGAGATTCTAAAGGGTCTGCGTGCTGGCATAGCTTTTCAAGAACTGGCTCTGTTGTCTATACAGGCAAGTTCATTCCTTTTCTGGGCCCTCAGATGCAACATAATCTGACTGGGGAGTAACTCCTTAAGTCCTCCAGGGGCAAAGGAATCTACTTACCTTGGTTTTGTTCATAGAAATATGGTTTGTCCCATTGTCCAGAGCTCTGTGGATTCTGTGTTGGTAGTTGTCATGGAGAGGGCCTGCTTCCCGAGGGGGTGGGGCAGGGGGGTATTGGCAGAAGCAGAGCTACAGTTAGACCCACCAAGATGCGATATCCAAAATGAGAGGAGAGGGAGGGGGAGAGGGAGAGGAGGCGGAGAAGAAAGAGACGGAGAAGGCAGAAATGCATAGGTAGCTTTAGAGCTCACCCAGGGGCTTCTTTTAAAAGCCAGCCTGCAACCTGGCATTCTGAAGACAAGGCCTTTTACTTTGTTCAAGAAACCCTGGAGATTTGTGGTTTCTAATATTCACGGTGCTGTGTGCCAACCCACATGGCCAATTCTGCAAGCAACTAGTGCTGCAGACACATGACCCATATTTCTCCCAAATCCCACTCTTCAATGGTCTTTCTATTCTTCTAATTATACCACGAAGAGAGTCACTAAGGAGTAATAATTCTCTCTTTTGCTGTTACTTTGTAGTCGGGTCCCAAACCAAGGGCTTTCCTCTATCACAGCTTAAGTGTGGTATTTTTATTTTAGAGCAAAAGCCACCACTAATGGGGAGGAAAGAGGCCTTGGCCTCCTGGAGTGGTGGTCAACAGATTTATCCTTTACTTTGCCTTCCTTTTTAACTCAGTGCCTTATTTGATTTGGCTTGCCTGGACCGACGGGGAGATACCTGCCCAGCAGATTCCAACCAATGTGCATTGTGTGGTCTGGCTCTGTGGCTTAGTTTTCCAAATCAGATACTCAAATAGTGTGTGTTGTGCAATCCTTAACTAAGTTATATTCCAAGTACTTGATTTCGAGGAATCTTGCAAAATGGAGGAAGTTCACTACTTCACAAGTTGGATTACTATTGTTTTAAAAAATGAAACACAGAATCTCGGGGGACGATGACTAAAAGATTCCTTCTTAATCCATACCTGTCTTATAGAGCATAGTGCTGTTTACTTTGTCTAGTAATTTTTTTATATACATGTGTTATCTCCCCTGCTAGACTGTAAATGCCTTGAAGGCAAGATTGGTGTCTATCTGTTTTTGTATGCCTCCAAACTCGCTGTACCTACACAATGAAACAACGCAGACACATATGCATGCCGCATTGGGGACTCAGAAGGCCCTACTTTTGAGCCTGCTGTTTTCTGGCTGTGTGATCTGGGGGAAATTCCAGCTAGGCCTGGTTTCCTTATCTGTGAAGTGAGGAGGCAGGACTGCATGATCCCCTAAACCTCCCTCTTCCTAAATTCTGATTCTAAGGGTCAATCAGATGTTGATTTGGGGGAACTAGAGTTATTCCAGTCTTTATCATTAATTTTTCTCTGAACCCATATCTCAAAAATAGATCATCTCAATTTCTCCAGTTTGGTAGAAAATATTGATTTTTACCTCCGTAATACATCTAAAAGAATCCAAAGTGAGAAGTTACTATATATCACTAATATAATCACTAAGTGTTAAATTCCTTGGAATTATTCTTTAATCAGCTAGCATGGCCTAATTTATTTTTCTTTAAATTAAAAGGCTTACAAATACTGAACAAGGGAGAGGGTCTCAGAAAAGGTGAGGTACGTTGCTATGGTCTGCAGTCCCTGTACCCAGAATATGTGTGGCCTGTTGACAAATACATGTGTCCGTATCTGAGGTTGAAAGGTACTCCCCTTTGCTCTTGTTCAGCAGATATGAGTAAAATCTGATGAAAACAAACATCCAAGGAGACAGAGAAGGTAGAAGTAGTAGGAGACTGACTTGTACCGTAGGAAGCTTTAGGAGAAAGGGGTCACACGCTCTGAATGTCATGCATGCTAGCATTTACTTTCTGACTGCCTACTGTATACCAAACATTCGTCAAGGTGCTAGTATTTGCTAATTGTATTGTACAGTATTTGACACTGCCTCTCCTTCCTGCTTGTCTCCCTGGAGCTTTGAGTCTCTGGAAACACTAAACAGGTATTCTTAAAGCAACTGGCCACTAAGTGCTGTTTATCATGGCCTATGGTCTCCTTTACTTGCTCTCAGGAAAGAGCTTGCTAGGCCTAAAGGGTTAAAATACAACTATGTAACCGCTGGGGCCTTGCCGTGGATATCTGGGTAGCTGTACACCCTTCTGAGCCTTAAAGGAATGTTCCTTTCATCCTAAGAAAGAGAACTTTTTAAATCAGAAAAAGTTGCCACGAGGGCGACAGAGCGAGACTCCGTCTCAAAAAAAATAAATAAATAAAATAAATAAATAAATAAAAATTTAAAAAGTTGCCATGAATTTGGCACGTTCCATTCTCATAACATCTTTCCTTTATATTTTCACTGCATTCAATAAATACTACTTTCCGAGTCCATGTCATATACCAAGCCCAATACTAGACACAAGAGATGCAACAAGTATATTCGTTTCCTATTGCTTTTGTAACAAAGTACCACAAACTCAGGACTTAAAACAATGCAAAGTTATTCTCTTAAAGTTCCAAAGATCAGAAGTACAGACCCAGTTTTTTTGGGCTAACACTCGACCAGCTCCGTCAGGGGGCTCTAGGGGAAAATCTGCTTTCTAACTTCTAGTTTTAGAGGCTCCCTGTATGCCTTGTCTCATGGCTCCTTCCTCTGCCTCCAAAGCCAGCAATGTAGCATCGTCCAGTCTCCTTCTGTTCCTCTGCTCCCATGGTCACATCACCTTCTGTGTTTCACCCTCTTGTCTACTTCTTATAAGGACCCTGTGATTACATTGAGCCCACCCACATAATCCAGAATAATCTCCCCATCTCCAGAGCCTTAATTTAATCACAGCTGCAAAGTCCCTTTTGCCTGAAATAGCATATTTGTAGGTTCCAGGGAATTAAGATGTGGACATTGGGGAGTGGGAGCGGGAACACATTACTCAGTTTACTGCATTAAGGAACACAGCATTTCAAATCTCAGAGAGCCTCAGGTCTCCTTGGATAGTGGCATAGCAAGGGAAAAGTGGGATGGGTTTCTGTTTGCCTGCTTGCTTGCCTGCTTTGTTTTGAATGCTTTATTCTAGTCATGCAGTTTCAGTGCAAACAAATGTGTAAAATGAAATATGGAAAAAAATGTTTGTTAAATTCAAATTGTGTCAAGGTTAAAAATAAATCTGCCTCTTCTAAAACTCTACTTCGAAAACAGTTCAGTGTACTATGGAACATTTTAGGGTCAAAATTAAAACAGTTGCATTACCCCTGTCTCAGGATGAGAAGATTGGAATCTTTATTTGCAAAGAGAAGAAATAAGACTTCTCTGTCCTTAGCCGGTGAGAAACTTTGGTCAACAAGTCTTTATTCAGCAGCTCCTTAGACTAACATGACAGACATGCTAAATCCCAAGTATCTGAAGAGGCAGCCTTCACAGAAGAAGAGGAGAAGCTGCTTCTTCATGTGAAGTGTTGGCTGCACAGGTCAGGGTCTCCTGATAGAATCCATACTCCTGTTGAGATTTTAACTGTCCCTAAAGCTGTTTGTAGTTCGGACACTCAAAAGATGAAAAATACCCTAGGATATTATTCAGATACCCTAGGGTATCTGAAACACAAATCATAACATTGGGCAAATAGGACAGTCAACATGGGGGAGGAAGAATTTGGACACTATTTGTAGGAAATATGATATCAGAGTAAAAAAAAAAGAGAGAGAGAGAGACAAGGTGGCTGAAACAGAGCTTGAGAGGCAGATACAGTCAGACTCTGAGCTGAGAAAGCCTCTGAAAGTGGACAGTGCCATGAAAAGTCCACAGGCTTCAGAGGCTTTACCATGGGCTCAACTTCCATCACAACCACCTATGAGTAATGTGGCTGTGGGCAGGTTATTTAATCTTTTTGAGCCTTATCTGTAAAATGGAGACAATAATATCTGGCCGAATAAATAACATGTTGGTATAAGTATGTGCTTCCTCCATGCCTGGCCGATCAACATGCGGTCATTCATAGCAGTCACTTTGTGATGACGTTGAGGACAGGAGCCCTAGGTTTAGCCCTCCCATCGCTCCTTGTGGCACGAGGCCACTTCATCTTCTGTGGTTTTCCTTAATATTCACTTCGATCAAACAGAAGACACTGGTTCGTACTTCTCATTTGCTTCATGACTTGAACATGTTCAAATACACACACACACACACACACACACACACACACACACCTGTACACATTATGCCAAAGGACGACCTTGTATCTATGGCTCATATGTGGCAGCCAGTTTTCCCAGCAAACTCAAGCACTGTAATAAGGGTTTGGGCTTTGCCCAATCAGCTGAGATTTGTCTGCAGGCTCATAGGTCATTCCCCCTAGCAAGCTAAAAAATTCACTTTCAAAGTGGTTCATAACCTGTCGAAACGAAAGCCCACAGCGTAACATCTCAGGTAAAAAATCCAGTGTCACTCAGATCAGGCTTACGGGCTGAAGTCTGGTGATTATGAAGTGAACTCTGTTGTTGCAAACCTGTGTGAGCATCAAAGTCTGTCATCACTTTTATTGGCAGGTGCCATGGGCTCAGACAGCAAGAGGGCAGGATGGGAAAGTGCCACGGAGCCAGTCAAACAGAGAAACAATGGAGAGGAGGACAGCAAGCAGCAGCATCGAGCATTTTGATTTTTCTAAAAATGGACCTATTTGTGTAGTGGGAACTAATTAAAACTTATGGTCATGTGGTTTGTGTTAAATGTTAAGTGTTTCAAAATGGTTAAATGTGTTCTGTGCACTTGATGGAACTGGGATTCTCTACCAACTAATTGAGGGAAGGGGGAAAACATGGAAGGGATTAGTTTTCTAGAAGGAAAATGAAAATGAAAAAAATATGATGTCAATTTACTTTTCTTCCGCATAGGGGATTTGAGAAGATTTATCTTAGCTTTTCTGGAAGGACACATATGCAAATCATAGAACCATGGAATTTCAAGTTTAGAAATCCTTTGCAGTGGCCAGTCTAAACTCCTGTCTATTCTCGGGATCTACCACCCTGCATCCGGCTTATGCGCAAAACCTGTCACAGAGAATATTCACTTCTTCATTTCTTTTCAAGGCAACCCATTCTATTTTCGAGCCAATCTGGCTTTTAGAAAGTTCTTCTGTCTACTAAGTAGGCAATCTGTCTTTTTACAGTCTCTGCCTATTGGCCCTACTTATGCCTTTCTTATGCTTTTAATTATCTTTAATAATTTCACAGTTGGAAAAATGAGCTAAGTTGGGTTAAGTAACTTGTGCATTATTTCGTAGCTACTAAATAGCAGGGCGAGGACCTAAGTCAAGGTCTGCCAGAACTGCACGTCTCTTGTTCTTCCCATATGTCACCCAATCTTTCACTCTAGAGGAGGGAGGAAAAGGCAGTCTGCTACCTAGCACAGAGGACACCTAACAAGAAGTGAAGGTTGAGGTCAGAGGCGGGAAGGGAGAATTGGTGAGTGGGATGATGGAACAAAGTAAAAGGACACCCCTCTCTGATCAGGGCTACACTTTCTTAAGCCAGGTCCCTGTGGTTATCTCAGTGTAACTCACATCCAGCTATTGACAGCTTTCCACCTGGTGACATGCTTAACGGCCCATGAAATTCTAGCCCTCAGGGCTCAAGCCTGATATTTATGGTTCCCCACATAAACCTAAAGTGGATTGTCAATTTATCTCTCTCAGATGTAGGTGGCTAAAGTTGCTGTTCCAAACTCTGCAAGGGATAGTCGACTTGATGGACATGTTGTACTAACTTTTAGAAAGATTAGGTCAGAAGGAGGGTGCAGAAAGCTGTGTGGTTTGTGGGAATGCTCCCAGAAGCCCCCTGGAGCGGAAGCCTTTTCAGATCTTTCAGGGAATGGATGTTATGGGGGAAGGGCAGTTGGGTAGAGGGATGTAGATTGATTTTGTACCGTAGAATAGTGGCATGTTTTGTGTAATCAAAAATCTGTTATAACAAAAAAAAAAAAACTAGGAAGGTTTGCAAAGGAGCAATCTAGAGAAGCTGTTCAGCTTAGACAGGAAACTTTTCCTAAGCTCCAGAGTATGCCAAGTGGATACTGACATAGCTAAGCATGTATGTAGTGGGACATATCTAAATAGGACTACTCTATGGTGAAATTTGGACAAACCTTTCTGAGACCTTCTCCAGAGGCAAGCAACGTGTGGTACTTATATGAGATTTGACACATCTGGAAACAGCGGCTTTTTCGTCTCTTGCTTCTCGGAGGTGAACTTGCACCATATGCAGGGTGTGACTTAAATTTCACCGGCAAGTTCTGACAAGTACGTTTAAGAGAAAACCTCCATATGTTTCCATGAAAGGATGGGGACAGCGTAACAACCGCCAAAGTGATAATATTTCCTCTGCCTCATATCCACTCGCTAATCAAAACCCTTCAGTATTCTACTCCAAAAGGTTCTTCCTCTTTCTACCACTTACAATATGGATTGTTAACGGAAGGGCGTGGTCAGGGGCTGTGTGGCGTATTGGAAGGGACTCAGACATTAGAGGCAAAAGTACCCGGGTTTGAATCTTAGCTTTTCTATGTATTGATTGTATAACTCTGGGCTTCTTTCCTAATCTCTAAACCTCAATTTCCCAATCCATCAAAAGGGGATTAAAAATACCAACCGAAACATGGTTATGAGGATAAATGGCATGAAGAATTGAAAAGTAAATAGATTTATAAAACAAACATATTGTTTGCAAGGGGTTGGCATAGTTCCTCCTTTCTTCTGGAAGTTAATTTGCTTGAAAATTCAACCATGTACTTAATCTTCCTCCCTAGGGACCAACAGAAAATTGCAAACTCCTGAGTGGAAAGCTTCACGAGGGCTCCGCAAATTGGTGCTCTCTTCTCCTGGTTCCATCCCACAGGAAGAGATAGTCTCCCTGTATGAATGTTCACACCATGAGAAATCTTTCTCACCCTCTCTCCATGGAATTTCTCTCCCCAGTTTTTGAGATATCTTCAACTCAAGGCCAAAGCAGGGGTTTGAACGGTGTTTGGAAACCAGTGTGAACCACTGTGCTCTCCCCTCCCCCACTCTGGGGGTGGGATTTTCAGGCCAACTTTTCTGAAGCTACTTGTGAGTTAACCTGAAGTTGGAATGCCCTCCTGAGGTCGAGACATAAAAGCCAGCAGCGTAAATAGAAACTGAAGCTGAAATAACCATAAATGTTCTCGAACAACTTCAATAGAGAAAACCTTGTTTGATCCTCTCTAAGCTTCCTGAAACCAAGCTGAATATTTGTTTGTTTTGTGGTAGCTCAACTTTTTTTTTTTTTTTTTCAGGCCTTTTAGTGCATGGCTGTTGGTTTCTCTGTTTAAAAGGAAAATGCTTTTTCTCAGTAACGATGTTCGCATTCTGAAGTTGGTGATACCCACTTCTAAAGGCCATTTTATTGTAAAGATAAAGTTCTGCTAAGTCTTAGGATGAAAAGATAAAGGATGTGGTCAGTTACCATGACTCGTGCTTACCTCCCAAAGTGTGTCATTTGGTGCACATACCTCAAAACGTGTGAACAGAAAGTTTCTAGGTTTATTTTTATACATGGAGATTTGATTCCACGGCAGACGGAGGGTGTCAAGGTAAATGACTGTGCAAAAATGACAGAACTGCATTTTGAGCTTTTGGTTGCCAGAGATACAAAGGCCAAGTTAAGGTGAGTTTGTTATTTGATTGCTTTTTGAGGGGTCTATGGGTAATGAGCGCTACTGTTTAATATTGTAATATTCATGGGACCTCAGTGTTTACACAGCTCCATGGATGCTCAATCCAAATTCAACACGCCCAAGAACAACACAGGGAGAAAACCCCCGGGGGCAAAGTGAGGGGCTGCAGTCACGAGTGATCAGATCTTTGGCAGAAGAGAGCAGTAGAGGAACCCTTCCTTTTGGCCTTCTTGCTGGCAGATGTGTTTCAACACCGTTAAACTACATATGATATCGGACTGATTAGCAACTCCTAACACAGAATGTTCTGAAGTTAGAAGAGCTAGGAAGTGGCATGGCAGGGCTGACGTGCTTGGCAGAGTTTTCAGATACGCATGCAGTGTTTTCTTCTACACCCTGCCCCCAAAATGTCAATGTCCCTAGGTTTCTGTGTGTTGCAGAGCCCCTCAATATGTGTGTGGGAGGCAGCACTTGAAGCCAAGACAGCAATGGCCGGATCTTCTCTCGGCAGCCATGGGAGAGTGCCAGGTGTCAGGAGCAAGAATCTTATATGCCGGTTTTGTTTTTTTTTTTTTTCCTGGAAGCAACTGGAAACCAACTTAGTGACACTTAAGTCCTTCACCTGCTACATGAATGCAGCCAGTGTATGTGAGTCAGAGTGGTAGCAAGAAGGGCCCTCATCTGAACAGCCACAAAAGTGACGGGCTCTGGCTTGGAATGGGAATGTTATACTATGTTCAGAGTCATGGCAACTTGAACTTGGCAGCTGTATCGGCTTCTGAGATTACAAGTGCCCCACGGCCAAGTGCACCTGTGAGGAGCGTTGACTGTGGAGTGGGATATAGACTGAGAAACCTCTTTCATAGCTGACAATCCATGTAAACTCCTTTAATATGTGAATGGTTAAGTAGCAGTTTAAGTGTTGGAATTACCTGGCCCTGCTTTACCGTCTTCTATATATTCAATATAAGACACACTGGGAATTACTGAAAGCTTACCTCTCCCCGCTGAGAAAGGGTGGGTGGTGCTTAGAATTAAGAGGATGTTTCCAGGCTGTCTTTTGTTTCCATCATCAAAAGAGATAAAATTAACTCTATTAGAAACTGAGGCCTCCTCTGTGAGGTATGTTAGTGATAAGTTCTCTTTGCAAAAAAGCTAGTCTTCAGAGGATTGTTAAGATCAGATTTCATGACAGACATGTTTCAACATATTTGTACTTCTCCGAACATGCTACATTTGCTCTCGTGTGTTGTGATTAGCTGGTTTCAGTGTTTAATCCGTGGCATGTGGCATTTTTCTGTAGCAGCGTTTCTGTGGAAAACTTTTATCCTAGGCTTGTGGGAGACCAGTTATAATGCTTTGGGTAAAGTATGTCCAGCATTTCTAAAAGCTGCAGTTTCCCAAGAAAATGATCTATGGGCACCTAAGGTTAAAATCTTCAGAATTATTTTTTGTATTTTCTTTTTTTTTTTTTGAGACGGAGTCTCGCTCTGTCGCCCAGGCTGGAGTGCAGTGGCCGGGTCTCAGCTCACTGCAAGCTCCGCCTCCCGGGTTTATGCCATTCTCCTGCCTCAGCCTCCCGAGTAGCTGGGAATTATTTTTTGTATTTTCTTAAAGTGATTTTTAAAATGAAGTTGAGAAATGGTACTAACAATGCATCCAATATTGATATAATTAGGATATGCATCATATTCTACTAAAGTCAGCCTTCTTAAATAAGTTCATATATAGACATAAAGAGGTATGTGGTTTATTGTATATCAGATTTTTCATTTATCTGCACATTCTTCAGGATCCTATTTGGAAGGCACCTACGTGTTCGCTTGCAAACAGATGAGACACCGTCATGCTTTCTAAAGCATGTTCTCTCCTGCCCTCTTCCTCCTCCCTCAGTCTGCCTCATCTTAAGTTAGCCAATCGAAGTCAGCATTACAGCCTCCCCTTTGGCCTGTGTTCTCCATCCTCCTTATATAAGCCTTGGTGGCCCCACACCTCTTCACAGCCACCTGGCCCGGCAGCCTGTAATAGCTGTCTCACTCTTCCTCCTCCTCACCTGATGCCTGCGGCTGACTCAACTGCCTCTGGGGTATGATCCCACAGATTCTGAAAACAGCTGCAGCCAACTGAGGGTGACTTCCCGGTCATGCTCATCCAGGGTACACAGAAGGCTCTATATCAATAATGGGCATCCTCTGACGTGTACTTTTCTCGCAACAGTAAACACTTTACGTGACGTTTTTCAGTATCTCCTGAGTATAAGGTGCTGGGCTCTTCTCTCTTTCTGAACAGTTTTGGTTCTTTGGTTCTAGTGAAGAGACAGCCTTTGTGATTAAAAGACAAAAAAATATACTAGTAATAATAAGATTTTCCAAGGCAATCACCCAGTCCCCTCTTCTGGTTTGTTTTTCTGTCTTTCACTCACCTCCTCACTCTTGCCTTGGGACCAGTTGTCCTTTTGCTCAATTCTTTCAGCAAACAATTAGCAACAAAGCTGCAGGCTCTGGCAGTGATCAAAACACTGGCTGAATCTGCCAAGGTCTTCCAAGCACTTCGAAGAAAGGCCGGGATCTGCAAAGCCAGGCAGATTTAGGGTGTCACCTATGCAGGGCTTCATAATTCTCTGTCTTTTCTGGCTCAGGGAACCACCCCATGGGGTCACTCACAAACGCATATGCCTTCCCTCAGTCTTCTGTCTGAGTGTGGCTTAAGGGTATAGGGACTAAGGAAAAAGCTTCAGCCATCACAGCATATCTGAGTATAAAGGAAAGATAGAGAAAGTCCTTGTACAAGAAAACTGAGGCCTAGAGTTGGCAAGCTCTACCCAGAAAGTTAGCAGGAAGGGCCACAGAATGTACTCGAACAAAAGCAAGAACGACATGGCCCATTTCCCAGTCAATACCAAGTGAACCATTTTGGAATGAGAATAGCTAGTTACATCTCTTGCTAGACTTCTCTTCCAGGTCATAAACACCTCCTACCACAGGTTACTGAGCCCAAAAATAAATATGGGAAATTGGCGTGTATGCCACACTTTGTATTTTCTGCCTTCTTCTCAATCCTTAATTAAGCTCCGCAGCAGCCACCCTGTGAAGCCGGTCATTATCACTGGGTGAGGAAACGGAGTCCCACAGGAGCTATGTGACTTGCCCAAGCATACGAGCCAGACAGGCTGGGCAGGGTGAGACTTTCCAGTTTCTGATGCCCACGCCCCATGTGCAATCCAGCCTCGTCACCCTGGGTCTTGGTGCAGGGAGTAAATAAACAAACAAATGATCACATTGCTTTTACTTCTGGAGAGCAATGGGTTCTTATTCAAAATAGGAACAAGGGGCAAAACAAATTGGCAACCAGTAACAAAATTATTGGAGGACAGTGGTGCCACCATTCGCGGGCTTGGAAGTCTGGTCTTTCTGAAGCAGTGCATTCACTTTCAAGTTTCCCTTTATTGCTCACATACCCGGGTTTTATTCAGCAAAAGTGACACATGTCTCACTAGGCAAAGGGAATTCAAAAGTGATGCCATGAGGTCCACCTTGTATTCAGGTTCAAAGCCATGTGACCCCATGTGATACGTGCTGTCAGAGAGAGATATCTGGAGAAATACAGAAGTTCAGGAGAGGAAAATTACCCTCCCTGGGGGATCAGGGAAGGCTCCATAGATAAGGTGACATTTAAATAGAATCTGAAAAGATGAGTTAAGAGTTTGTGAGTTGGAAGCAAGGAAAAAGAGCATTTGAGCAGCTATGGTAGAGTTTTAATAAATAGTGACTTAAGAGTCTACCCCTATATTCAAATCATGTTCCCTATAACTTACAGGGTAAACCTAGGAAATAATCAGCTCAGCTCTCAATTCTGGTGACAGACTCTCCCTGTCCTTTGAGATATCCCTCAATGTACTTTCCTAATGCCAAATGAAGGTCAAGACCTTGCCAGGGTGTCTGAGAATTCCTAGCTTTGAGAGCATACGGGGGAGGCCCCAAAGTTGTGTTTTCATGCTCACCTATGGTGCGGAATTTCTGCTTTTTACTAATTTGTGTCAGTTCATCCAGATATCTTTTATATAGAGAAGTGTGTATATGCGTCTGTGTGTACATGGCACATATATGTATATGCTATATATGTGTATGATAACATATATACGAAATCAGTCCCTTAATTAAAAAAAACAAAAACCCTATTTCACTGAACATTTTACTGCAGTGGGAAGAAGAGGACGGGTAGTAAATAATGGGCTTCCTTCACCTTAACACAAATGACTTCAAATTGATTTGTAGGGAAATTGGTCACCTTGGCTGATGCCTATAATCCCAGCACTTTGGAGGCTGAGGCGGGTGGATCACTCGAGGCCAGGAGTTCAAGACCAGCCTGGGCAACACAGTGAAACCCTGTCTTTACCAAAAAATACAAAAATTAGCCAGGCATGATGGCACATGCCTGTAGTCCCAGCTATTCAGGAGGCGGAAGCAGGAGAATTGCTTGAACCCAGGAGGCAGAGGTTGCAGTGAGCCAACAGAGTGACACTCTGTCTCTAAAAAAAAAAAAAAATTATCTGTCAGGACCTTGTTGTTAGAATCCTCTAGCAGCTGAGCCACTGTAGATGTTTTTTTTCATCATAGCCATTTTGCCACATGCCCTTTCATCTCCCTCCTTTGTCCTTTTTGCCACTTTCGTCCATCTCTCTCTCCCACTCTGAGATTCCTACTTCCTCCTCTCCTCCTTCCTTCTCTCCTCCCTCATGCCACGATCCCCCTCACCCAACAGTCTCTTGATTCCTGCCACTCATATCCTCAAGGTCATAGCTTATCATGGAATTTTTGTAAACCAGGACAGTTCCTTCCCTAAGAGAGATTTTGGAATTACAGTGTTTTTAGTTTCTACTTGTTTATGTGACTCATTATATCTCATAAGATTTTCCAAGCAATAGCATACTTCCTGGCAATTAGGGGGAAATCAATATTATTTATTCTGTAGGTGACTCAATTAACGAAATAGTACTTTAAGGAGGATTGCCTTTTCCTATTGTTTTACTATACTGTAATTCTGGCCTTGAATACTGAAAAAAAGAAGGCTTAGCCACCTTCATAAGACAGGCCTAGTGACTGGTCCCCCGCAAGGGGAGATCCTCCAGCCGCTGAAGTCAGGCTACCTAAACACTCCAAAGGTCATGTTCGTTAGGCCAAGTGGCTACTTGGTCAGGCCTGCCTAAAAATCCAGGAAGGAGGACACATACCAGCCACAGCACACAGCTTGTCTCTTTGCGAAGAGAAAGGAGGAGGCATGGAAATGTGAAGGGTACAATCATAACCTTACATTTCTTTTGAAATGACCTCAAACAGATTGGTCTAAATGTAAAACAGTTGTGAAAATTGGGGAATAAGGATGTGCGTTTACTAAGTCTCTGCATGTTTATATGTTAATACTTGGTCGTTTAAAAAACATTCCGTAATTATAAAAAAAAAAAAAATCCCATGTCAAGGATGCCAATTGAAACTGAAGTTGCCCTTCTAATGAAGAGACATTTCAAAATATAATCCTCTTCCAATAAGATACATACCTGGGGTGGTCAGCCCCCCAGAAAAGAAGATGACTTTCACTGAATGTTACTAGCATGGGGCAAAAACCTCAAGTTTCACAAGAAGTTCTTGTTGCTTAAGTTCTTTGAGGCCTTTGCCTCTTACCACTGTTACGTGTTTAAATCATTAGGGACCTGTGTCAACGACTCACATACCTGTCCACAGAAGCCTTCTCTGGTTGTTTGAAAGCCTTAAAAGCTTGGTAAAATAGTCCTGTCTCCTCTCCCTCATGCTGCCTGGATAAGAAATGCTACAAAGAGCTGTAAGGAATTTTCTCAAATTAGTCCCCTCCTCAAGTCTTTTTCAAGGCAACATGGAAATAGTATTGCAAAATCAATCATTTTTTTTTTTAATCCCAGTGGCTTCCTGTACTATTCTAGTAACTTCCTGGGAAGGTGAGAGAAATGCACAGACATTCCCAAAGTCACTTTGGTTACTAATAAGTCTCAGAGAAGCCCTCATCACGAGGTTCCGTCCAAGCCGCCACACACTGTCCTGAACCTTCCTTCTCAGTTTTTTATTTATTTTTTCCCATTCTAGAACAGCCAGCAAATGATTTCACACCTTTTTGTTTAGCTGCTAAAAGCAACACAATAACTCCCCTCAGGGCTGCCTCTGTGGGTTCCAAAAATAAAATGGGCTCATTTTCATGCTAAGCATTCAAAGGCTCATAGGAATTCTAATGAAAGGCAAAGGAAGGAAAGAAGGAGAAAAGACGGGGTCAGGCTAGGGGGTGTCGCCAAGGAGGTTCAGCTTCTGCCTGGAGCTATAAGGCACCCCTGCTGGAAGGCATAGGTAGAAAATAACATAGTGCCTAGGCTACAGATTAAAAGGAGATCTAATACAACTCTTAAACTCTCCAGCCTTATCTTCTTATCTTCTATCCCCAAACCCAAGGTTATTCTTGGAACACAAACTATTGTTCACCAAGAAGAGCAGTAGCCTCCTTCAGCCTTCCAGATGAGAAATCTCTTGAATAGGCCAGTGACTTGCTTCCAAGTCAGAATATAAAACCATGAATCTCTGAGATTCTAGGTTAACTTTTGAAATTCAAAGTTATCTGGGCCTAAATCATTAGCAATAGCAGACTTATATTCCACACATGACAGAGTAGAAAGAACTCTATTGATGCAAATCAAATAATATTAGCCAACATAGAATACATAAAAAGATTTCTTTTTTAGTTTAATTTAATGTGTGCCTGTATGTATGTATTTATTTGTTTTGAGACCAAGTCTCGCTCTGTCGCCCAGGCTGATGGAGTGCAGTGGCGCGATCTCGGCTCACTGCAACCTTCGCCTCCTGGATTCAAGCAATTCTCATGCCTCAGCCTCCCGAGTAGCTGGGATTACAGATGCACTTTACCAGGCCCGACTAATTTTTGTGGTTTTAATAGAGATGGGGTTTCGCCATGTTACCCAGGCTCATCTCAAACTCCTGGGCTCAAGCAATCCACTGACCTCAACCTCCCAAATGGCTGCCATCGGGCCCAGCCTGTATTTATTTTTTAAAGACAACATCTCACTCTGTGGCCCAGGCTGGAGTGCAATGGCGTGATCATAGCTCACTGCTGCCTTGAACTCCTAGGCTTAAGCAATCGTCTCACCTCAGCACCTAGAGTAGCAAGGACTACTGGCATGCCACTACCACACCTGGCTAATTTTTAAAATTTTTTTGTAGAGATGGGGTCTTTCTTTGTTGCTCAGGCTGGTCTTGAACTCCTGGACTCAAGTGATCCTCCTACCTCAGCCTCCCAAAGCACTAGGGCTACAGGTGTGAGCCACTGTGCCCAGCGGTGTGAAGAGATTTCAACTGAGAGCTTCCCGGAGTGTGCGTGTTACCCACCTACAATAAGAGGAATCCTTGTAGGAAGGACATTGCCGACTAGCGGTTTACTTGCCTGAAATTTTAACATCCAGAAAAGGCAGCTGCTCATTATATTTCCAAACAGGGCTTTACTTAGGTATGAGGCCAGACTGTTGGAAATGTCCCCCACTGACTGGACCAACTCTGCCTTTCAGTAGCTTCTACTCACCGGTTCCAAATTTGTCCCATGGAATGGCACCAAATCTGTCTTTTCATGAGAGAGCTGCCAATAATTGACAACTATCAGGTCTCCACCGTCCCCTCCTTTTTAAGTTAGGCATTCCCGTTTTCTTTTTTTCCTCCTCGCATGGTTTCTACTTCCTTCCCTGGGATGTGATCCACTTTACAGTGTCCCTCTTAAAGCACGGCCCCAGAAGTGGTCTCACGTGCACAGAGCACAGTGGAAAGAATGACTCCCTGCGCTAAAGGACATACTATTCACACAGCCTGAGCTCACCTGAGCCACTTCTTTCAGCAGATGTGCTGCATTGTGGGGTCACTTTCCTTTTCAAGATCTGTGAAGAAAGGGCATGCTAAGCAAACTCTAAATAGGTTTGCTCAGAGAATCGCAATGCTACTTAAAGGTACAAAATTTTTAAATGGGTTAGAAGGCTCCTTCGACATACAAATACTTGACTTGCAAAATGTAAGTCCTTATTTTTTTTTTTTTTTAATTAAAGCAGATACCTGAAGTGCCTGTACTTGGTAAACTTAATATGAGTTACTATATGTTGAGTGTTTGAAAATTTTCTAATTGCATTTCTTTAAAATTATCCCAGGATTTAGTCTTTCTGTCCAAGGAATTATAGAATCTTTAGAAATGGAAAGGAGGCCAGGTCTGGTGGCTTACACCTGTTATCCCAGCACTTTGGGAGGCTGAGGCGGGTGGATCACCTGAGATCAGGAGTTCGAGACCAGCCTGGCCAACGTGGTGAAACCCCATCTCTACTAAAAATACAAAAAATTAGCCAGGCATGGTGGCATACGCCTGTAATCCCAGCTACTAGTGGGGCTGAGGCAGGAGAATCGCTTGAACCCAGGAGGTGGAGATTACAATGAGCTGAGCTCGTGCCACTGCACTCCAGCCTGGGCAACAGAGCAAGACTCCATCTCAAAAAAAAAAAAAAAAAAAAAAAAAAAGGAAAGGACATAGATTTTTCAAATCCAGTCACCAACTTGCAGGACAATATTATTACCCCATTTTACATATTTATTCAGAATCCACTCATCATATGCTCCCCAAGGACCTCCTAGGTACCAGGCATTGTTCTAGGTTTATTCAGCAATGAAAAGCGTAATCCCATGCCAGGTGTGGTGACTCATGCCTGTAATCACAGCACTTTGGGAGGCTGAGGCAGACGAATCACTTGAGGCCTGGAGTTCGAGACTATCCTGGGCAATGTGGCGAGACCACATCTCTTCAAAAATACAAAAAATTAGCTGGGCATGGTTGTATGCACCTGTAGTCCCAGCTACTCAGGAGGTTAAGGTGGGAGGATGGCTTGAGCCCAGGAGGGGCTGTAACAGAGAGCTGAGATCACACCACTGCACTACAGCCTGGGCAATGGAGCGAGATTCTGTCTCAAAAAAATTGAAAGAAAAGAAAAGCATAGTCCCCTTTTTTCATGGAGCTCACATTCTCATGGGGGAAAACAGAAAATAAACAGATAAACAGTATTTAAGATACTTTCACATTCCACATAATGACAAGTGCTATGAAGAAAATAAATTAGGGCTGTGATAGAGAGTGACTAGGTCAAGGATGACAACTTTTAGGAGGAAACATTTGACCTAGGAGAAGGTTTCAACCACAGGAGAATCTGGAAGAAGCATCTTCCAAGCCATGGAAACAGCAAATTAAAAGGCTCTGCAGTAGAAATAAACTTGGAGTGTTCTGGAAACTGAAAAGGGCCAGTACAGCTGGAAAGAAAAAAAATTAATAGAAGAAAAAAGCAATAGCAAGTGGAGTCTAAAAGGAAAGCAGTAGGCAGGGGCTTGATCACATGGGCCTTTGAAGGCTGTGGTGAGGAGCTTGGATTTTACTCTAAGTTCAGCCATGGGAGGGTTTTAGGCAGGGTAGGGGCATGATGTGATTTACATTTTTAAAATGCTCTCTCTGCCTGCTATGTGGAGGTGGATTGCACAGGGTTTAACAACAGAAGGAGGGAAACTAGTTAGGAGGGCGTTGCAATGGCCTACACGTTGGACTGACATGGCAGCAGTGACAATAGAGAGAAGTGGATAAATTCTAAATATATTCCAGAGGTAGAACCAATAGGACTTGCTAAGGGAGATGCAACTGATGTCCAGGGCGCTTAAATAATTTGCCTAAAAGGGGAGAAGGGGAAGGGCACCAACAAATGCTGAGCGCTTAGTAGTGCCATGTACTTTACTCCTAACATGTATCCTAATGATGCTGTGAGGGGAATATTATTTTACCCACATCTTCTATATGAGGACTCTCAGGCTCAGCGAAGTTAAGTAACTAACTCCAAATCAAACACAGAGTAAGTGATAAAGCTGGGATGCCAACCCGTGCCTGTTTGGCTCCATATCTTACAGTCTCCCTCCACTATACAACAGTGTTTTCCAAAGCAATGGTAGAGGAGAAACTCTGAGCACAGACTCCTGGGGTAGGATTCCTCCTACCCTTTTCTTGCAAATTATTGATGCTTTATGACATTGTAAGCAAATACCATCATCAACTGCACATCTTCCCATGTCGTTATATTTAATCAAAACAAAGACGCCTTTCTCTCATTACTCTTCTACCACTTTCCCTTGTTCCTCACAACCCGTGAGTCAGGGTCGGCTCAGCTTTATGCACTTTAACTATCAGAGATGGGAACCCGCCTCCCCTCCTGAGGTGCTGTAGCTGGAAATTGCTTGTGCGACCCGATGACAACTTTTCTATATTTAGCAGAAAAAGTGGTGGCAAGGATCTGTCCAGCTCAATATTTTTTACAGTTTCAATGTTCGAAATCTCTCAGACAGTCTCCTGAAAGGCACATTGGCCTTGACAGTATCTGAGCGGCAGGAAATTTCCCCCATCTCACAGGGCTGTCCACTGGAAGCCGGGACGTGGAGATCCGCTGTACAGCAAAGACTTGACATACTGAACGCTCCTCCCACACCTTGCTCTACACCCCACGAAACGGGGAGACGCTGGTCCCGTTGAAGCTTCGATGGCTTTTAAGTGTTATTCTAAGAAGGGAAAATAAGCATGAAAGATTCAAGGGGGAAATGGACTATTACTTAATTGTTTATGCCTTTAATTGATGTGTATGGCGCTTGGTTTTTATTTCTTTTCAATGTGGCATGCAAAAAAAACAAAAATGCAAAAGCCTGCTTGTGGTTTAAAGAACAAAGATAAACTTGCCGGATTGAAACAGGGGGCAGGGGGTGAAAAAATTGCAGCAGGTATTTCAAGTGCTTACTATGACAAAATCATTGTCACAGAGACTGCCCATCACTTACACTTAAAGTGACTAATTCGAGAAGGAGGCACGGTTTCGCTGTTCTCAAGCCAGACTAACGCAGATGTAGTATGTTGCCCGTGACTCTGACCCTCATCCCCACTGGTCAGCCAGAGAGAATTATCTACTAATGAAAAGCATAAAAATTAAGAAGAGCTAAGAAAAGGGGAAAGTAGAGACCATTAAAGTAAAATGGGAATCTTTAAGACAGTAAAATAGTGCCGACTGTATCACAAAAAAGGGAAGGAACAGGGGAAAAAAAATTATTTCCATTGAAAACTTACTTATAGCCCTCTGCTTTTTAACATGCAAGATGTATCAATTGTTGGTTGTCAAGGGGAAAAAAAGCCCACTGCAAAAGAATTCCTATTAGCTTTAGAAATAGCAGTTTTAAGAAGTAGTTTTTTCATAACTTCATCCAGTCCTCAACCTCATTTTGGGTTAAATCTTATTTAGAGCAAAAGCACTTGGTTGAGATATGTCCTGTCTCATTTTCACAAAACCTCTTCTAATGAGATGAATTTTAGTGTTGCTGTGTCTACTAAGGTAAAAGGTGAAGAAATAGAAAATCCACTTTTTGTAACTTTGCACTTCTTGGGACTAATGCTTCCAGTACTGGGTTCCAGATGTTAATTAACAGGCCATCATTAAGAAAAAAAGCTTTTATACAGTTTGACCAAAAAAAAAAAAGAAAATACAGTTAAGTAAGAACAAGAAAAAAATCACCTGTAATCCCATCACCCTAAGCTATCCACTGTTAACAAGCCTTAAAAAGAAAACAAAATTATTTGGCACACACCTTGTAGAACCCCAACAGGACTGTTGTCATTCAGGCCTTCTCTCATGTTTTATTTTGTGACAGTTTCTGGCAATTTTCTACAGATAGATGAGTTGATATCTTTACTCGTGCCCTAGAAGAGAAAGGATCTTTTTAACATTAAATGTCTCAATCTCCTCACTGGAAATTTTCTTTTCTTAAGATGAACCAAAAGGTACCTAATTCTTCTTTATATTACTGTTTCTACAAATGTCAAGAAAGTCCTTTCTGATTTTCTGTGTCATAGCATGAACCCCACCCTTTATAGACACAAGAGCTAACACTGCATCGTTTTCACCTAAGACCTAAAACTTTAAAGGCAAAGATTCTCTTTCTCTCATAATTTTAGACAGCCTTCTGGTATGTCATCTTGGCCACCTTTTAAGTTGAAAGAAGTAAGAATAGCTAAAAGAACTTTAGAAAAAAAGGAAAGAAAAAAGAAAGAAAAGGACTAGGGGTGGAGAAACTACTGATAAATGAATAGGCAAAGAGATCAGTAAAGTGCTGAAAGAAAAGCCCAAAACATAATCTCGCATATGTAAAAATAGTCTTGCATATGTGTCAATAGAATACATATATAAGCTGTGGGGAAAAAATAGTCGACAAATCCGTGTGCGTGATGATTTGTAGCTTATCAGAGAAAAATAAATTTTTTTCATGCCATATAACAAATTAAGTCCTAAATAAATTAAAGAAATAGTTTTGAAAAATTAAATAATGAGAACATATTTCTGCATATTTATCTAGATACAGGCAGATTTTCTATACTTTACAGTAATAGAAGAAATTACCGAATACAAAGGTCAATACATTGAAATACAGAGAAGAGTAAAATTTCTATATGTCAAAAATGATCATAAACAATCAGCAAAAAGGACAAAAAGCAAACTTATAAGAAGATGTATTTTTTCAAATATTAAGGCAGAAAGTTAATAACCTTAATATATAATGTGTTTAATTAGTCTGTAAACAATTTTCAGCCTTACCAGTAAATACAAAGTATCAGAGGCCTAACAAGATAGCATGATTTTTAAATGACATTAAACAATTCAGTCAGTTTCAGGAAGACATTAATATACTGTTAATATAAATTGATACAGCTTTCTTGCTGATAGGTACTAAAGTCTTGAAAAATGATGATACTCTTTGATTTGGTAATCCTACTTCCAGTAGATTATTCTAAGGAAATAATTTAAAAAGTAAAGATTTATGCACACAAAAACCATGTTTATTTCATACTATTTATAATGGCTAAAATTCTAAACACTCTGAATGTCCTTTATTAGGAAAATTATTAATAAATTATAGTCATATGATGGCAAATTATACTGCCATTAAAATAATATTTAAAGAATTAGTAAACACATGAGAAGTTACTTTTGATTGAACAAAACGTAGTATGTGAAATTCTGTGCACAGAATGATTTTACTCGTGAAGATTTTTAAAAGCATAGGAAAAAATAGAAAAAATACTGGCAAGAACCCTCCCTGGATGTTAGTGGTGGTTGCATTTGGCTAATAAGGTAATATGAAGTGGTGATATTTTGCATGCTTCTTTTAACTTCTTTCTAAATTTCAAATTTTCTACCAGGTATTTATGTACTATTTTTAGAAGCTTTTAAAAAATAAGAAAAATCAAACTACAAAAATGAAAAGGAGCCAATGGTAGGCCTCCTTTTCCTTCAGAAATCTATGTCTTGTACTAGTTAGTAGGGATAATCAGATACTTCTAAGCCAAGGGTGGGTACTATTACCTACTTTTAGTCTAGTTTACTCCAGAGGCCAGATTGCTAGATGATTTGCGGGGGCGGGGGTTCGCTATTAAAAGTAATTGCAAAAACCGCAATTACTTTTGCATCAACCTAATAGTTTCTCTTCTTCCCCTTTCTCAAGTTTTAGTTTCCTCTTCTCTTTTATTCCTTCCTCCCACATTTGATGCAAGTAGAAGCCAGGGGAATGTAAGCATCACATCCCTACCTCTTTCTAAGAATGGAAAGATGGGATTGTTTTCACCTGTCTTCCAAGCCTGGGTGGACAGACAGACAGAAGATGAAGAACATGTGCTTCTTGTTCAGGAAAGGGAAGAAGTGGTTTCTGTGGGATGCGGGTGAGCTTCTTTAGCTCTCTCTTTCTTGTAGAACTAAGGTTTCTAGAGACGCACAGAACATTCTTCCTCAAGGAGTTCATTTGAGAATCAGATGAGAGATTATTTAACCTGAAGAGAGCTTTTGGCGTTTTAAAATGCTAAGTCTTACAGACTCCATGACCACTACCACTGCTACCACCACAACCACAGAGAGCACCGAATCTGAAAATACAGGAACTGATCTGAAAATACAGGAACTGAAAATTCAGTCAGTCAAATTTGGAGCTGATTTGGGCAGAGGATAGGAGATGAACAGGCTGAGGATGTTTCTCCAGCCAAGACCACAGTGCAGCATTTTTTTTTTTAGTTGAAATTAAAAAGAAAATGCAGAGTGTGCTTTGTCCCACTCATTTACCCTAACGATCTTCAGCATGTTTCTGTTTCTAAGGAAATGGAGGGCCCAGGTCTGTGATTCATTTCCGGAATGCCACATAGCATCCTTGGATGAAAGCTCCTCTATCCAAGACGACTTGGGAAACGCCTTTTAAAGTGTTCTTTCCCTCTACATCTTGGAGGTCCATTTTGATTGCAGAAAGTACATTTTAATCAATAGAGGCAAATGCAATTAAAATCTGAGTACACAGATTTTGAATATGTCTGGTAAGAAACACCTTAATAAAGATGACAACTTGACAACCTCCTACAATTTATTACAAAATTGTTTGTGGCTATTCTTTAAATATCTAGAACCCAGGAACCAGGTAACTCTAGCTTTTAAAATTAAATTGTCTTTGCATTCAGTGATCCCCCTTTCTCCCTTCTCCACACCAAAAAAAAATCGAATTTATTCCAAAACACAGAATTCAGCAAGATGCTACCATCACCCTAAGGTTTAACATTTCTTTCTACTAAGTTAAAACAGCACATTATCCTCAAATTTGGAGGTTAGGAAGAGAAATATATGGGAAGATATAACCTAACAGCTGTCCTTAAATTGCAATTTGAGGGCCACCGTCATTTGCATTCTTCTTGCCCTGAGGCGACACATCAGTGTGCAGAGTCATGGTGGCGGCAGCCTGGCCTGGGTGACAGAAACCATTAAAGGGAAGCAGAGGACCAGGCCATGCTCCCTGGGATTCATTAGCTTACTCCTTGTGTAGAAGACAAAAGGTATCTGCAGGGCTCTGGGCTTGCTAACCAAACTGTTAATCGCTTAGAAACAGCAAGAAGTTCACTAGTGAGATGTTTATCACATACCTGGAACAAGAGTTGACTTTTCTGTGAAACATCATTCTGGAATGAAAGCCAAAATCTCTCTGCTAGTCAGTTAAGGCTGAAAAAATAATCACGTCAGAATTAGTAGGGCAAAAGAAAAGACAGAGAAATGAAAACAAGCTGGTATTTAACAGGACTGGGGGGAAAATTACCTGAGCTTCAGTAATTACAGAAGAGTTGGGGTTTCGAGAAGGTAAAAAAAAGTGGGCCGGGTGCGGTGGCTCACGCCTATAATCCCAGAACTTTGGGACACCGAGGTGGGCAGATCATGAGGTCAAGAGATCGAGACCAGCCTGGCCAACATGGTGAAACCCCATCTCTACTAAAAACACAAAAATTAGCCGGGTGTGGTGGCACGCACCTGTAGTCCCAGCTACTCAGGGGACTGAGGCAGGGGAATCACTTGAACCCAGGAGGGGGAGGTTGCAGTGAGCCGAGATCGCACCGCTGCACTCCAGCCTGGCGACAGAGTGAGACTCTGGCTCACGGGAAAAAAAAAAAAAAAAAAGTGGTAGCACTGCTTCTCTCAGAAAGACGAATGTCTGGAATACCCAAGCCGCACTGACTGTCTCAGGTCATTGAGAGAGGCTGGACAGAGGACTGTGGGAAAGTGCAAGTACTAGGTAACTTTAAAGGACATCCCAAAAGTCCAGGTTGAAGTGATTTTTAATGAGAATGTGCATGCTTTGTATCTTTTTTACGTATTCTAAAAGTAATAGACAATTACAATTATTTTAAAACTCCATCATTACAGAAAAACATAATATTAAAAAGACCCCACCCATTTCCCTAACCCAGAGATTATCACTGTGAAAAGCTGGGGGTATTCTTCATATTTCTAAAGAATATACTAACATATATTTTAGTCTGTATAAGTGTATTTCATTCTCTGCTTCAACAAGCCCTTGAAAAGGATACTCAGTTTGCAACTTCACAGCCATGTGAAGAAGAAAAGAATATTTAGGGATCATTGGTATATAATACCTTGCATCTCTCTGCAGCATATGAAATTGAGCTTCAATCCTATTTAAAAAAGAATTTCCGTGGTAAAAAAACAAAAAAAAAAAAACAAAAAAAAAACCTTTATATACATTTCTCAGGTTGGAGAAAGATAAAAGAAACTGCATATGAGATTTGGGCTGGGCAGTTGATTTTAAGCATGGTTCCTTTTAATTACTCAGCAATTTCAGGCAATCATCCACTTTGACACTATAGTTTTCCCTTGTCTACAATGGGAAGAGGGATAGAAAATCTGAACTTGGGGACTTGGTCTCTGAGCACTGCTACCAACTACACCTGCTTTTGGCGAACACCCAACTCTTCTCAGCTGAGGTCACACGTTCTGCCAGCTCTCAGGAACCAGGAGGCTTAATTACCTGTATTTTCAAAGACCTCTGAACTCTCTTAGGAAGGGGGCTATTTAAGTTCAGCGTCACATTATCCAGTTCCCGAAGCATTCATTTTATAGAGATAGAGAGGAAAAGTTCAGAGATTGAGCTGTGCTCCAAAGGAAGTTTGGAAAAACGTTTTCTATATATTATAAGTTAAAGAAATGCTTTGTGGTTTGAGAAAAATCACACTGTACTTCCACACAAATAACATACATATCAGAAATAAAATGCTTACATTAAATATTAATTTAAGACTATCAAAATTCACACTGGCACATGTTCACTTCCTCTTTCCTTTACTAGAAGGTGCTCTATGGTTACCTGCTACCAACACAAACCTGTGTAAAGTGCAGTATTGCTGCTGTCCTTTTATAGGTGCTGCTGTGGCACGACCAGGTTTGCATATTCTCGGATCCCAGAGCCAGCACCAGATTGTGATGAAGTTTCCACAAAAATGAGGGCAATCCATTGTAAAGCTGCCAACTTTATTTAAGAAATAAAGAAGAGTGCGTCCTTCCTACTTTTGGGGTATTGAAATGTTGCTTTCTTTTATGAATTAATGGTAATTGAAGATGGTGGCTGTGGGGTTTTTTTAAACACCCTTTTTTGATCAGATTTAAACTTGGCAACAGTATATTGATCTTCTCACAATTTCCCAATTTCCTTTTCTTTTCTTTTTGGATTTTACTGGCCTGCAAAATCCAGTCTCTGGAAAACATCGGTCTATGGCTAATTCTGTCCATATGGTAATAGAGAGAATGCAGATAATCACCATTTTTAGCTCAAAGTAGCAAATCCCTCCCCTCCCAAAACTTGTGCCTCAGCTAATGATAAGTAGGACACCCGATGCGTGTGAGTTGTATTTCTCCCTCCACCCTCTAATAGGAGTCCTAAAATTAAGCCACAGAAGGTCAGAAAAGAAGGAAGCAAGGGGAAAAATAATAATACTAAATAAACCAGCTGGCTAATGGACTCAGTGTCGATGAACAATAAATAGAAGTATGTCCTATCATTATTTGCAATATACTAAAAAATTATTCATTATGTATTTAAAATTCAAATTTAACTGGGAACTCTGCATTTTCTCTGGCCAACCTACACCCAAGTCTATCTGACCCATTAGAAAATACAGAGGTCGTGAAACATGCATTGAAGTAGCTCCTACACATACATGGTTATTAATAAAATACTCTTTTGGTTCTCTTGGGGCTTTCTAGTTTTCTTGTCTACATGTGAAATATTTAGATTATTTGGTTCTTATAAAAGTATACCCACCTTCTATTAAACCCAGAGAAGAGTAAAGCAAGTTAACTCGCCCCTGGTTGGCTTACCTTGTAAAGGAATTGATAGCCAGTGTTTACAAGCCGGCCCGGCCAAGTCGCCCCAGCAGCCCACCTGTGAGCTGGCTTTCCAGGTGCTGCAGAGTAATTCCCTGTAACCCACACTGAAGCTTCAGGATCTGAAAGTTTGTGGGTGGGAAGTGAGGAAAGCCAGGATCCTGTGAGGCTGCCCTTAGCCGTACTGGGCATCCGGCCAGCACACTTATTCTTTGTTTCTTGTTTTCCCCTCTGATGTTAAAACTAAGACAAAGTTAAAAGCTCTACTTTTTTTTTTTTTTTTCAGTATTCTACCTGGCAAATGCACAGTCCCCCACCTTAGCGCAAAACAAAAGTAATAATAAAACTGTCAAGTAGTGCCAGTAACCTCTCTGGTAATATTTGCAGGCAAATGACTTTCCATCTACAAAGCTGACACCTATTTTCTGTTAGGGAAATGAATTGATATGAGCTGGAGATTGGCAGGGAAGTAGGAGTCTGGGTCAGACACCCGGTGTGCATTTCATTAAAATGCCTAGGAATGTCGATGGTGTTTTTTCTTTTCCTTGACCACCTCAAGGTTGTTATAGAAGTAATATTAGGGGGGAAAATGTGAACAGTGCTTATACATTCGAACACATGGGAGCAAAAATCAAAATGTGGAATCAGAGGCAGTTTTAAGTGGTCCGTCAGTCACATAGCCCCAGATGGG
>NW_012106731.1:1171927-1174960 GCF_000951045.1 Mandrillus leucophaeus
AATAAACAGTCAATCCTTATAAACATTGACAAAGCTATGAAGAAAACAATCATTGGGGTGCTGTGAGACAGAGTGGCAGGTGGAGCCTATCTTAGATAGTGTAGATCTGCAGAGGTCGCATTTAAGCCAAGGCCTCAAGAATGAGAAGCCTGCCAGCCATGAGAGAAGCAGGGTAGAAACACTTCTGGACTTCAGGCTCAGCATGTGAGCAGACCCTAGCTCAGGGAAAAGCTCCTTGTGCTTGAGAACTAAAAAGGGACTCTCTAAACCCACCCCCTTTCCAGACACCTCTTTCGCACAGATGCTGACTTCGACCGTTCATTCTGATTAATTCATCTCCTGAGCTGCCATAGGTCATTCTCTGGGTTCTCCTTACTTGACATTTGGGTGCATACTGTCTTTTATTATTCAGCTGTGTGGAAGATCTTTACAGGACTTGAGTTCCTTTCTTCACCTCTCCAAGGGCATCAGTCAGGCTTCTATTTATATAGAAGATGCTGAAGAAATACTTGAATTCTATTCAGTTCAATAAACATTAATTAAATGCCTGGTCTGTGCTAGGTGGTACATGCTGGGTATTTAATTCAGTGCTGGTGTTTAAAAATAACCAAGCCTGGGCAAGATGGCAAGACCCTGTCTGTATTTAAAAAAAAGTGTAAACATTAGCTGGGTGCAGTAAACATACCTATGGTCCTAGCTGCTTGGGAGGCTGAGGCAGGAGGATCCCTTAAGCCCAGGAGTTTGAGGCAGCAGTGATTTATGACGGTGGCACAGCACTGCAGCCTGGGTGACAAAGCAAGACCCCGTCTCCAAAAGAATAAATACATAAAATAAACAAACGCCAGTCTAGCCATGAGAAAAACATCGCACAAACCCATTAAGGGATATTCTACAACACTGCTGACCAGTACTCCTCAAAACTGGCAAGGTCATCAAAAACAAGGAAAGTTCGAGAAACTGTCACAGACCAGAGGAGGCAAAGGAGACATGACAGCTAACCATAATGTGAGATTGGATGGGATCCTGCAACAGGAAAAGGGCACCAGGTAAAAACTAGCAAAATAAACTGCGAAATAAACAGTAACGTACCAATGTTGATTCCTTAGTTGTAACAAACATACCATAGTAAAGCAATATGTTAACCAGAAAATAAAGTCATAAATAAAGGAACTGTCTGTACTATTTTTACAACTTTCTGTAACTCTAAAACTATCCCAAAATAGTTTATTTAAATTAAAAAATAAATAAATAACTAAGACATGTTCCCTGCTCTGTATAAGCTTATACTCCAGGAGAGGAAACACACATCTAAACAAATATTTGCAACTCAGTATGATAAGGGTAACAACAGAAATGTATGCCAAGTACAAAAGTAGTCCGTATGAAGGCATGATTATCTCAAATTTAGGGAAGAAATCACTGAGGAGGGCAATGCCTGGAGCTGGGTTTTGAGGGATTAATAGGAGTTTGAAGAATGTGAAAGACAAGCTTGGAAAAGGTTAATTTGAGCCTAGGAAAGGGCATTTAACAAAGCATGGAACTTTTTCAAACTATTTGGTATTGAAAGAAGGGAAGAAATAAAAGAAAAGAGAGGAGCCCAGCTTTGGAATTGAGTCACCAGTTATGGGAGACTTGTTAGTAACCTCACTGTTTGTGGCTGGGATTCCACTGCCCATGGCAGCAGATTCACAGGGCCTCTGAGCATTGTCCCCCAGACTCCTCCCCATCATTCTCCACCCCGCTGTTAGAGCCACCTGTTTGGTCACCTTGGACTCCATGGTACACTGGGGCAAGGCACAGCCCCCATTTCTGGAGGCAGATGGATAACCAAGAAAAGGCATGAATGAGGGGACCCCAGGAGGCAGTGACTTAGAGACTGAGGCAAGAGTGCTGTGGTCAGTCATGGGTCATTGTCTTTGAACTGGACAGGCCAAAATGTCTGCCACACCCACACCTGCAGGTGAAGGAGCCAGAAGGTAAGAGCCACTGAGAGCAAGTCCTTTGTTCTGCTGAACACTGTGTACCACCCACAACCCAATGTCTGGCTTAAAGTCGATTCTCCAAGGATATCTGATGAGTGAAGGAAAAGATGAAGCCCATGAGGACTGTTACCCTCCATCCACACAGGAATGAATCAAAATGGGAACCCAAGGTAGGATGCCCAAGCCAAAGGTCCGGAGGTGACTAGTGAAGTGGCTGGCCTCCAACAGGATGACCTCTCAAGTCCTCTCTTGGGGAAATCTGAACAGGAGGAGGCAGTTAGGCAGCAGCTGAAGCACAGAGATTTGAGGTGGAGAAGGTCATGAATCCTTCTGTAGAAACTGCTGTTATAAGGAAGCAAAGTCTATGACTGAACTCAATGGTGGTGAGTGAGTGAGTTACTATCAGAACTGAGAGGCGAACATCCAGGGAAAGTCAGTAACCTTAAGACAGAGAAACGGTTCTGCCCAGGGGCAGCAAGAGAGCAGCAGATTTTCCCCACCCTGTTTCTGTGGGGCCCACCTACTCCATGGTGACAGTGACCTCTACAAGCCTAAATGTCCTATAAAATGGGGGTAATAACAGCGACAGCCTCATGGGTTTATGATGGGGTTGAAAGGAGATAATGCACACAGAGCACTTAGCACCATGCTGGGCAGCTAAGTACTTCATCAATGGTATTTTTGAGGTTGTTGTTTTATTATTCTTATTAAGTTCCATGAGAACGCTTTTACTTGTATTGCTCCATGTGCATTCTTGCAAGAATCATCCTTTAGTTTGGTAAGTCTTTGTTCCTTGCAACAACAACAACAACAACAACAACAACAACAAAACCCAAATTTCAAAACGATCCCTGGTCAGAGTTGCAGGAACTATGAAATATATCTGACACAGCCCCGTGGAGGCCCTAATCCCTAGGGATCGTTTTCCCTGTCAGTCCCAAGAGGGGAATTCCCTGTATGCTCAGATAGATATTTGACAGTGAATGGTATAGCTTGCGGGCTTCCTGGTTTGGGGAGGCTGAGCTCAAACAGACACCAGGCTACCCACCCT
>NW_012106731.1:1176830-1178509 GCF_000951045.1 Mandrillus leucophaeus
AAAAAAAAAAAAAAAAGTCTCATCCTGGCCCAAATGCCATCTACCAGTGTGACTTTGGGCAGTTTGTGTTGTCCTCTGCCCATCAGTTTCCTCCTTTGCAAAGGAGGGGCTTGGACAGGCTAACACCTGGGCTGTCTGTTAGCCCTCTATCTCTAAGGAGGTACAGAGGAGAAAAGGAGTTCCTGAGCTGTATATGAGGTTCACCCACTTACCTGCTGGGACTTGAAAGGCTATAGATTTGAAATAACAAAGACACACTCCTTGGTTTCTTGGTCTGACTTTCAGAAACACAAGAGCAGCCATTCTTTTTGCCTTTCACTGCCCACTCCTACCTTGTCAGAAGACAGTTGGTTGGACCATGTGCTTGATCCTCCCAGGAGCCTGGTGAGCTCCATTGCTAATGGTTCCCTTGGACACTGTACACACAGGTCATTGTTAACTTTCTTTTTCAAAGCTGTTACTTAGGTTGGATGAAAAATAGACTTCAGCCATCGTGATTATTTATACGGGCATACAAAGATGAGACACACCACTCTTCTTGTTACTAAATCATACTCTGGAGTCTCAGAGTTTCTTTGCCATATGCTTTCCAAGTCTTTTCCTGCTGGGCTAGTTCTAGACAGAATCTGTATAAAACACTGCCCTTTTGGTCAGCAGTTCACAATGAACTTGGATGGGAAAATATATACTTTCCGAATCAGGGAATGTATATCCTGATTCTGTCCTTTGCATCAGTGTAGAACTCATGGTGGAAGACATCAAAGATTTCTATGGGGTTCTTTCCATTCTGAGCCCTGAAGCTCATTATTTCATTTTTCCAGGTTTCCTCATGTGATGGCTGTCCTTTATCACAGCCCGATAGCCAAATCATACATCTTCATTTTATCTTTGTTATTCAGAAGTATTCACCAGAGTTCCCTTTTTCTTCTTGGGTTTGTGATAACACCATGGAAGTTAAGCTGGGTTCCACCCTTGCCTTCCAACAGCTTTTGTGTTACTTTCATTCATGGAATACATTCTCAGTGTTGATTTATGCAGACACTCCAATAGCCCTTGTGCCTCCCTTGACCTCAGTTATTCCTAATCCCCCCATCTTTGTCCTGTGAATGCTGGCTGGCCTTTCCAAGATGGAAAATCACTGGATGACCCATACATCTGTGCAGCCCACACCTAGTACATTGCTGGCCTTTGCCCAAATTATGTCACCCCATTTGGGATGACCTGACACCATTGTGATCAGTCTGATGACCTGGCAGCACCCCATCTGCCTACCCAGTTCAGTCTTGCTCCATTTCAGTGCCTCTTACAGCAACTCCTCACGTATCTTCTTGTCACTGTCTCATGCCTTCTCAGTCTCAGCCAACATCAGCCCATTCATTGATTCACCTAGATAATTTGAGAACCACTATGTGCTCTGCCAGAGCGAATAACAAAATACAGTTCTTGCCCTCAAGGAGCTTAGACTGTAATGAGAGAGACAGACAATAAAGAATAAACAGTCGGCCGGGTGCAGTGGCTTATGCCTGTAATCCCAGCACTTTGGGAAGCCGAGGTGGGCGGATCATGAGGTCAAGAGACGGAGAGCATCCTGGCCAACATGGCGAAACCCCGTCTCTACTAAAAATACAAAAATTAGCTGGGTGTGGTGGTGCATGCGCCTGTAGTCCCAGCTACTTGGG
>NW_012106731.1:1179714-1202900 GCF_000951045.1 Mandrillus leucophaeus
AATAAAGTCATAAATAAAGGAACTGTCTGTACTATTTTTACAACTTTCTGTAACTCTAAAACTATCCCAAAATAGTTTATTTAAATTAAAAAATAAATAAATAACTAAGACATGTTCCCTGCTCTGTATAAGCTTATACTCCAGGAGAGGAAACACACATCTAAACAAATATTTGCAACTCAGTATGATAAGGGTAACAACAGAAATGTATGCCAAGTACAAAAGTAGTCCGTATGAAGGCATGATTATCTCAAATTTAGGGAAGAAATCACTGAGGAGGGCAATGCCTGGAGCTGGGTTTTGAGGGATTAATAGGAGTTTGAAGAATGTGAAAGACAAGCTTGGAAAAGGTTAATTTGAGCCTAGGAAAGGGCATTTAACAAAGCATGGAACTTTTTCAAACTATTTGGTATTGAAAGAAGGGAAGAAATAAAAGAAAAGAGAGGAGCCCAGCTTTGGAATTGAGTCACCAGTTATGGGAGACTTGTTAGTAACCTCACTGTTTGTGGCTGGGATTCCACTGCCCATGGCAGCAGATTCACAGGGCCTCTGAGCATTGTCCCCCAGACTCCTCCCCATCATTCTCCACCCCGCTGTTAGAGCCACCTGTTTGGTCACCTTGGACTCCATGGTACACTGGGGCAAGGCACAGCCCCCATTTCTGGAGGCAGATGGATAACCAAGAAAAGGCATGAATGAGGGGACCCCAGGAGGCAGTGACTTAGAGACTGAGGCAAGAGTGCTGTGGTCAGTCATGGGTCATTGTCTTTGAACTGGACAGGCCAAAATGTCTGCCACACCCACACCTGCAGGTGAAGGAGCCAGAAGGTAAGAGCCACTGAGAGCAAGTCCTTTGTTCTGCTGAACACTGTGTACCACCCACAACCCAATGTCTGGCTTAAAGTCGATTCTCCAAGGATATCTGATGAGTGAAGGAAAAGATGAAGCCCATGAGGACTGTTACCCTCCATCCACACAGGAATGAATCAAAATGGGAACCCAAGGTAGGATGCCCAAGCCAAAGGTCCGGAGGTGACTAGTGAAGTGGCTGGCCTCCAACAGGATGACCTCTCAAGTCCTCTCTTGGGGAAATCTGAACAGGAGGAGGCAGTTAGGCAGCAGCTGAAGCACAGAGATTTGAGGTGGAGAAGGTCATGAATCCTTCTGTAGAAACTGCTGTTATAAGGAAGCAAAGTCTATGACTGAACTCAATGGTGGTGAGTGAGTGAGTTACTATCAGAACTGAGAGGCGAACATCCAGGGAAAGTCAGTAACCTTAAGACAGAGAAACGGTTCTGCCCAGGGGCAGCAAGAGAGCAGCAGATTTTCCCCACCCTGTTTCTGTGGGGCCCACCTACTCTATGGTGACAGTGACCTCTACAAGCCTAAATGTCCTATAAAATGGGGGTAATAACAGCGACAGCCTCATGGGTTTATGATGGGGTTGAAAGGAGATAATGCACACAGAGCACTTAGCACCATGCTGGGCAGCTAAGTACTTCATCAATGGTATTTTTGAGGTTGTTGTTTTATTATTCTTATTAAGTTCCATGAGAACGCTTTTACTTGTATTGCTCCATGTGCATTCTTGCAAGAATCATCCTTTAGTTTGGTAAGTCTTTGTTCCTTGCAACAACAACAACAACAACAACAACAACAACAAAACCCAAATTTCAAAACGATCCCTGGTCAGAGTTGCAGGAACTATGAAATATATCTGACACAGCCCCGTGGAGGCCCTAATCCCTAGGGATCGTTTTCCCTGTCAGTCCCAAGAGGGGAATTCCCTGTATGCTCAGACAGATATTTGACAGTGAATGGTATAGCTTGCGGGCTTCCTGGTTTGGGGAGGCTGAGCTCAAACAGACACCAGGCTACCCACCCTGGGTTGAACTGTGGGGAACTAGAGAAGTCAGAGGCAGGGAAACAGTCATGAGCTAACACAGGCCAAGCATTCCTGGCGTCCCTTGGGGCTCCCTGAGGCAGCAGGGTGCTGAGAAGCCTGTCCCAGCTAAGGAAGGAAGAACATGGGAGCTCTGAAGACACACCTCATCGACCCCCATCCCTAGAAAGTGTTACAAAGCTCATATTTTCACTTTGTTTAATCAGTGGTTTCATACACATTAGCATTAATTTGGTTTCTGAATAGGACACATAGGTACGTGATACAATATTCAAAAGGTACAAAAGGATATAAAGTTAGAGGTGTAAGCCCTATGCCTTAACCACAGTTACCAATTTCTTATGCAGCCTTCTGAAAATCCTTCCTATGAATATATTAGCATGATGAATTCAAACATACATATTCAAATATATCTGTTTGTATACACTGTTCTGCATCTTGATTTTTTTCAATTCACACCACATCTTTAGAGATAATTCCATAGCAATTTTGTACAGAATTTCCTTGTTCTTTTTAACAACTGTATGATATTCCATTTTAACGATACACCAGACGTTATTTAATCCCCTACTAATACATTTTTAATTTGTTTTCAGGCTTTGCAAATACAAAAAAAGCTACAACGAATATCCTCAAACATGAACCATTTTGTACATATGCAAATAGAGGTACAGGATAAATTCCTAGATGCAGAATAGCTAGGACAATGGTAAATGCATTCATAGTATTATTGGACATTGCGAAGTGGTCCTTCATGGAGACTTGGCCAGTTTATGTGGCCACCAATAATGTATGTGAGTGCTTGTTGCCCTACAACCTTACCAGACAGAATGAATGAGTTTTTTACCTAACAAAACAAAAAAAGATTTGTTTTTGTGGCAAATATAAACATGGACAAAAGCCTTTTTTCTGTTTTTTTTTGGTTTTTTTGTTTTTTTTTTCCGAAGCCCAGTCTGTGTCTTTCTGTATGTCTCTCTCTCTTAAGTACATGCACACCCACAATCCCTTGCCCTGTCTCCACTGGAGCTTGGTTGAAAAGCTTTAATCTAATTATTTCTTTTCCACATTGTAACAGGTTTTAGTCTTTGGTGGTTTTAATTTGCAAACGAAGAAAAGTAGTTCTTGGGCAAGTGTTTTCACTAAGCCCTACATTTCCCAGTGTAGAGGGTCTTTAAAGCTTCCAGAAGCGATTGCTGCTCTCCAAATGCCAGGGCCCATTTCTTGGTTAATTTTTCCAAAGCCTTGACAATACTGAGGGGAATGATACTGGGGTTGCTAATGCTCAGTATTTACAGAGCTTCTTTGTCTGAGATCTCAAAGCACTTGACAGCATTAAATCATTGTTCCCTTGGCCCTCTCAAAAGCATCTTTGAACACAGATGGATGTTACACAGAAATGAAAGCTGTGCTTTCTATCCAGATTGCCTGAAAGGTGACCAGGAAGAAAATACCAACTAACCAACATAGTTTCTAGCCATAGTAGCATGTCCCTTTATTTACCTCAAACAATTTACCTTTTGTAGATACATTTCCAATGAATAATTGTGTGTGTGTGTGTGTGTGTGTGTGTGTGTGTATACAGCAAATATATATATGCAGCAAATGGAAGAGGACCTCTTCCATACATGTGGTAAGGAGGTTAAATTATATCAGAGGGCCGTGTCCCTGGATTCAAAGGAAGATATGCTAAGGTCTTTAGGCCTCTTGACTCACTATGGTCTAAGTCTCTGCTAGTCTTTTCTATTGGATAAAATGTATAACTATGACGCAACATTGCTTCCAGTGGCCCAGGAAAAGAAAGGAGGAAGAAAGGAAGGGAAGAAGAGAGGGATTTAGCGAAAAAAAAGAAGGAAGGAAAGGGGGAAAAAATAAAAACCCTAATTCGGATCTGATGTTTCTTTCCAGTGTGGAACAATATCTTATAAATAGAAAGCCCAGCCTGGCCTCATGCATAATGTTTGATTCCACCAGTGAGTAATGTTCCTATAGAGTATTTCTGTAGTCACCACACCACAGGCCTCCCCACCCTTTCCCACCCCCTACTCTCCACCTGCTCCATATCCTACCCATTCCATACACAGAATTTCAACCTTCAAGCAAGAATTTTAGTGGGAAGATGTTGGCAAATACTATGTCATATTTCAAATACATAAACCAAGTCACAGAGAAGCTATGACTTATTTAGTGATAAAGAATCTATGTTAGGCACACATATCTCAAACTGCATCTCCTGGGTCAAAAACGATCAACCAATAGTTTTGATTTTTAAAAATTATTTAATGCATAAATAACACTGAACATCAAAATAAAAGTAAACGTTACTGCAGTCCTGCCACCCCACCGAATCATACTGCTTTCATCTACCTCCATATCCTTTGTCCATATTCACATAAAGTGGTAACCAGAGCCTATAGCAACATAATATTGTGGGCAAGAGCCTGGCTCTGGAGCCTGGCCTCCTGTGCTTATATCCAATTCCACCATTGACTAGCTGGGCCTTAGTTCCCTCGTCTGTTAAATGGGAACATTAGCAGTACCTACCTCATGGCGCTTTCATGGGGGAATCAATGAGATGTCCATGTTAAGGAGTTAGCCAAGTGCCTACAGTATAGTCAGCACTTGGTAAATATTAGCTGCTGCTGTTATTATTTTTAATTTTTGCTTTCTGCTTTTGAAAATGTAACATAAGCAAGTACAATAGAATTGTAGTTGCTGATAGATCCCAAATCCTTGCTAAGCTGACTGCCCCCTCCTGGGCATTATTAAAGAATTTTAAATATTTTAGACTGACCACTCTCTAGATTCCTAGGGGTCGCTCCACTGCAGAGAGGCAAGCAACATCTTCTGGGCCCTTCTCTTTCAGGGACTTTGCAGACCACACCTGTGGTGGGCTTCACTGCTATCCTGGACCTTTTACACTATAAATCTCAAGATTTCAGGGGAAAAAAGAAGGGAGTGAATGAGGCAGGACACACGGAAGACATGGCATTCCTCAGGGTTTCCAGGGTCTCACTGGGTAGCTGCAACCTTGCAATCAAAGATTATGTCCTGGCCGGGCATAGTGGCTCATGCCTGTAATCCCAGCACTTTGGGAGGCTGAGGCGGGTGAATCACCTGAGGTCAGGAGTTCAAGACCAGCCTGGCCAATATGGTGAAAGCCCACCTCTACTAAAAATACAAAATTTAGCCCGATATGGTGGCGCATGCCTGTAGTCCCAGCTACTCAGGAGGCTGAGATGGGAGAATCACCTGAGCCCAGGAGGTGCAGGTTGCAGTGAGCCGAGATTTTGCCACTGCACCCCAGCCTGGGTGACAGAGCAAGATTCCATCTCAAAAAATAATCGTTTTAAAATTATGTCCTGAGTATTGCTGATCCTTTCCAGAATGATGGTAATAAAAGGCAGTGGCATCTTGGTATTTTATTTCTTTCTGTTTGTTTGAGACAGGGTCTGGCTCATCACCCAGGCTGGAGTGCAGTGATGCAGTCTTGCCTCACTGCAACCTCCGCCTCACTGCAACCTCTACCTCCCAGGCTCAAGTGATTCTCCCATCTCAGCCTCCCGAGTAGCAGGGACCACAGGCACTCATCACCATGCCCAGCTAATTTTTGTGTTTTTAGTAAAGACGGGGTTTCACATGTTGCCCAGGCTGGTCTCAAATTCCTGAACTCAAGCGATCCGCCCACCTCAGCCTCCCAAAGTGCTGGGATTACAGGTGTGAGCCACCGTGCCTGGTCCCCACCCTTTACTCTTTTCCAGTGTAGATTTCCTAGGAACATGGTCTTTCTCTTCCATGACCACAGTACAATGATCATAATCAGGGAATGTAACATTGATACAATACTGTTCTCCAACCCACAATCGGTTTTTGTATTTTCAAAGCCTCGCTTGAAAAGCAGGTGTGGGACAAAGATGATAAATGTACATCACAGCCTAATTAGGCCAGTTGTTCACCTGGTGACCTCCCCACTGGAGTCATTCTTCAAAGCCCAGCTCTAACAAGGCACCCCTGCAAGCCTGTGCAGGCTGCTGTCCCCACCTGGCAGAAATAATTCTCTGCCAGGCAGCTCTCTGTATGTGCCCCGGTTATAGCCCTTCATGTCATATAGCAACAATTTACTCTCTGGCTCCGCAGTGGACTGTGAGCTTCTCTGAGTTTCCAGGGCCTAGCTGGGCAGCTGACAGATAATTGGTGCTTAGGAGATGTTTGTTAAAAAAATGGATGGGCAAATAGACAAATGGAAGCCTCTGGTGGGTTGAACTTGATAAAGAGGTTTTTTCTTAAAAAAAAAAAATCTATTTGATGAAAGTTCAGAGATACACAATTCAGTGAGTGAAATTATAAGTTCTTCTTAGGAACATCTTAGGGCAAGGAAGACATTGTGTATGGGATCTTGGCTCATGCCTCACTGCCACTCCCTCAAACTTTTGTCTCCTCCCTCTACACCAAAGCATAGTAGCTGCTGAAAGAATACAGTTATGCTCAGGAAGCGTGTATAGACTGGACTCCCCGAAGAGCCGGTGCCTGTGAGCATAAGAAACACAGCCCGGGATTGCAGCACTTGGCAGCCCTGAGCTTTCCATCATTCCCGCCACGTTCGCACGCAGTAACTTTCCGTGCCGGCTCTGAGCTGCTACTGGGAGGCGGAGCTCTGGGCTGTCCCCCTCTCCCCGGCAGCTACCAGCGCCAGAGTGCCCCGCAACTGTGCCTTAGGCTAACCCGAAAAGCCACACATCCCAGACCTGGGAGCACTCCAGCTAGCTAAACGAGTTTGTGGCAGAACCTGGTAACTCCCAGGGCCTTTGAACTGGAGTGTGGAGCTTACTGCTTTCCCAAACGCTTCTCCTGGAAGGTACTGTCACCAGCCAGCCCCTTTGTCCCAGCTGCTGCTCCCTCCCAGGTCCACTGCTGGTGCAAGAGTCACAAAACAGACAGTAGTTGAGTTCAGCCTTTATTGAGCAGCTACTCTGTGGCAGGTACTATGCTAGACTTGGATATTACCATGTTACTTAATTTTTATTTTCGTTTAAAAACACATAGCATTTGCTGCCTGCCAGACACTGTTCTAACCACTTTGCACATATGAACTCCTTTGATCCTCATGACAGCCTATGAAGTAGGTTCTATTATGATTTCAATTTTTTGGATGTAGAAACTGAAGCACGGAGAGATTAAGTCACTTAAAGGATGAAGATGGGGTCCCTGTCCTTATTTGAGCTAATACCATGATGTCTTTTTCCCTTTCACATTTTCTATGTTATTTTCACTTACTTTCCATTTGATGGTTATCTCAAAAATATTATTCAGATCCATCTATAAATATGCATTAATACTTCCTGTGCACCAGATATCCTGGGACTCTTGAGAAGTCTAAAGTAGATTCCTCACTCTATAAAACAACAGAGTTTGGTTAGTTACACATCTATACTTTAGCAACAAAAGGAGATAGCAAGAGATGATGACCATGGGACCTTCAGGAGTTGAAGGGACGGGAAGAATCTTAGGGTTAGGAGTGGGATTGGGGAAGACATCGGAGAAGGTGGATGGAGCTCTTGGAAAATTGAATAAATGAACAGAGAGAATCAGCCTTGTGGACTATGGTTGTCTGTCCATTGAGGCCTGCAAAAGCAGGCAAAGATGCAGTACACTGTTTGCAGAAAGTGCCTCAAATAATGCCTGTGGTTCTGGATCTTAAAAGCATAAAGCCCCAAAATCTTGAGTGGTTTGGTGGACCTGAAAGCTCCTGAGCCACAGTAAAGTGGTCAAGATGGCTGATCCTCGTGTGATAATACGTTATGACTCATTATGATAAAGTGGCGATACAGAAAATGTGGGGACCAACTTGTAGGCAGAATTCCAGCTTGTATGCAGACAGATTTCGATGCTATGGGATGAGGGGAAGGAGGGAAGCAGCTAATGTGTTTAGTGTTACAGGATTACTACTAAATTTCTCAATTGACTTATATGTTATGATATTCCTATGCAATAAAATGTTCAAAGATTTTAGAAAACAAATCCACATTTCCTCAGCCCTGATGATTATGAACAGACGTAAAAGGCATCATCATGATACATCATCTGTGAATACGGGTTGCCGTATTTGTAGCCCCAAGATAGTCAGTCCCCGGATTGATGAAATGCAGCTGAGATGGCTGCTGACGGTGCATAAAACTAAATCCAATCCTCAATAATAGGAGGAGTCAGAACTTGTCTTTGTCTCCGAAGAAAGATGATCTGTTGAAGAATGTGTGTCAATTTTTGTAATCATTTTGTTACCACGATCATGCTTTAACTCGAAGAAAGCATCACTGAATTCTGGAGTGCACTTTACATTATGAAACATTACAGTAAGCAGCTTGTGTCCAACATGATTGCAGTTAGAGTTTCGTGAAGCACAAGAAGGGACAATCCATATAGGATGCATTAGTGTAACTGTGTTTGCCAGGAACAAGTTTTAACCTTTTGTACAGCTGTTGAGGGAAAGGTGCCAGTATTCCCTGTGAGAATACCTGTCAAGTTTGCGTTTGAACAGGGAACACCTAGTTTATGTTTTTGAAGACCACTCCCTTTTTAAGCTGAGCACCTTTGGGCATGTGTCAGCAGGAGGTGTTAAGGCAGATGGGAAAAACAAATGCATGAGCTTCAAACCCAGCAGCTTAGCAAGATTTGGAGAAATGGCAAGGCAGGAAAAGTTACAAAGAAATCGCCTATTCCCGTAACATAGAAATGTTGGAAAGTGACATTTGGAGAGTGAGAAGGGGTTTATCTTTAAAAGGTAAAACTCAAAGGAAAGATGACTTTCTCCCTTCTTGAAATGAGAAAATACATTCATTTTTCTTTTTGTCATCAAAGTAGAGAGAACATGTTACCTATGTATCCTGCCTCTTATAAAGCTCCTGGAGAATAAATAGATTTTTTTAAAGTTGTGTTCACATATTTTATAGTGAGTTGAAATTTGGTAGGGGCAACTATAGCATGAAGTAGGTATCCTGCCTCCTAATATTTTAATCCAGTCATCCAACATTTGACACATTTTTGGGGCACTGCTGTGTGCCAGGTGCCTGGGGTGCAATACTGAATACAAAGGACAGGCTTCAAGATGTGTGTGTAAGGGATCTGTGTCACCACCTGCTACATGTATCTGTAGGGACCGTGTAGGTAGGCAGAGGTCAGAGAGGAGAGCAGTGTAGTGGAGGCTGTCCCTTGGCCTTGGCCAAAGTTGATTGAGTCTTGAATGCTGGTACCCAAGCATTACTCTGTCACTGTTTCTGAGGATGGTGTTACTGTCAGATTCTTCGAGTCCCCAGTCACCTCTGCCCCACCTCCAGAACATAAGAGAAGAAAACCAGCCAAGTTAAGTGCTACTGGCCAAGAAAAGAAAGATACGGGTGACAATTAAAAGAACATCTGTTTAACACCTTATCTGCGGCCTGTAGTAGTCTATTCCTATCTGATCATTAAAAATTGCCCTCGGTTACAAGTCCCATTCACTTCTCTATGACCTCTTAGTTTTAAGAACCAGAGTTTGGCTTGCCAAGAGTACAGCAAACTTCTCGAGCACCTCTTATCCCTAGCTGCCTCTCTGTCTTTCCCCCATACCCACAGCAACACCCTGACATAGCCAGGCCCAGCCTCTGAAACAATCCTGCCCAGACTTTGGCTTAGCAACTGTTGTCAAGAACTGGATAAACTGAGGCTTCCTTCCCACCACAGGGCAAATCTGCCCATTGCCAGGTTTGAAGTTCTTAATGAAGACCAGGCTGTGAAGAAGCTCACAGTTCTAGGTTTCTCTCTCTCTCTCCTCTCTCTCTGTGTATTTGTTCTTTACTCTTTCTTCCTTCCTGATTAATATAGCTCGTCATCCACTGTGCTATGAGTCTGTAACACACATTGAAATTGGCCAATGACAGTTCTGCAGGCAGTCCCTCCCTCTGGGGAAGTCTATGGATAGGATGTTCTCCAAGAGGAATTCTCACTGTCACATTCTGCCTCTTGAGCAGTTGCTTCCTCAGACCTTGCTGCCTTCAAAACTCAGTACAGAGTTCAGCCTTTGGTCCTGCGTTTCTGTGGTAAAAATAGGGCCCCCAGATTTCAATGGACCAGGTACGATTTCTTTGCCTCAATTAGTGGATAAGCACTTATTGAAGACTGGGGCTGGGTTCTCTCCCTTGTATGAATGATTGATTGATTCAACAAATATGAGCAATAAAATGGCACCTACTGCACACCAGGCACTGTGATGGGCTCTGTGACTTTAACACTGAGCCAGACAGATACACTCCCTGTCCTACTGGGCTCACTAGTAAAGAAAACATATCATCATGTCACCCCTGCCTCTGATAAGTTGTGCTAGGATAGAAAGGAGAGAAAGCTTGGGGCTAGTGTGTTGTCGTGGGCTTTTTTGTTTGATTGATTTCAGAAGCAATTCTATATTGTGCAAGTCTTCCCCCAAATGCATTGTCTTTTATATGAATCTTGCCCGTCACAGTAAAAGCATGTACATGAAGTCTTCTTCAATGTATTTTCTCTGAGAACTCAACCTATTACTTATAGAGGTAGGTGTGAGGCTGGTCTGAGAACAAGGGGGGTTTTGAGGACCATGGGGTTTCCTACAGCCTTTCCCCTGACTCAGCAAACCTTGTGGCTAGTCGGGCTAAACCTGGATGTACCTCAACCACAGAACGCAGGTGTGGTCAGTCTTATTTGTGCAAAGCACAGGATTACTCGGGGAAAATCAGTTCATTTGTACCTGAGAAACTTTCTTTCCTGAGCTCTTTCCCTGAAATGTAGTTCTGACATGTTTGGGGTCTGTTTCGGTTCCAAGATCCGAATTTCCTAAACCCCGTGACCCCTGGAATTCTTCACAACTTCCCCCAAACACCGCTTTGCTGCCCTTCCCAACTCTTGTTTCTTTCTGAGCCTTCACAAGGACTCAAGGAATATTTTCTAACTTTTGGTTCACAACAGATACCAGTAAAACAACAAACAAATCAAAATTTCTCAATCCTCACCAACCAATGACAGCCCGCGTGCAACTGGGAGGTTGCCTGGCAGGTGTGGGAGACGAGATTTTAATAGACAACAAGGTGAGAGATGAGAGGGCAGACGCATGCGCTGGCATTAGTCTCACACACACTGAAGACGCGTCATAGCACCACCCTGAGCACACACGCCCTTATGGGATTTGATCAACACTTTTATGAAATTAACACTGTCAATTCACATGTTCCCTAATTTACCTTGCTCTTGGTTGATCCCCAAACCACAAATACATATGTGGGCGTAAGTTTGTGCATGCATACTTTAAACAGGACGTAAAGTGTTCGATACGTGTGAGTGTATATAGGTGGACAAAGTTTGAGGTGTTTTGTAATGCTCTTCACATTGAGTTTTATAAGAGTCCAATAGAGGTGCATTTGCTTCTCCTGGAGCAATAGCACCTTTTGGAGGAACTAAATTCAGCACCCCCCAAATGAGACATGCCCATAACAATAATGCTTATAGGTTGCTCACGTGTGAAGAGCACGGTCACATGGGTGAATGGAGAGTGAGAAGACAGAGTTCTTTTTGAAGCAGCCCTCTCAACCTCCATCCACAGAACTCCACGCAGCTGAGGGATTTCAGGCGGCAGGGCCTCATCAGTCATTCCTTGCTCATTAACAAAAGGACTTGTCATCTGAAGAACTGGTTGCCATGCGTTGATTGTTAGGAGTTCAGGACAAACAGGTTTCAGCAGCGCACAAAGGTTTTTTGGCAAACAGAAAACATAAACAATTTCCTTATGAGCTGGGCTGGCAGGGAGCAGCTTCCCCGGACCTGGGCTATCGTGAGCTCACATTCTTCCTCCGCCCACTGAAGATTGCTCCCTGTTGATTTTGCTGGGTAAACTCAAATCCCATTATCAGCCTTCTCCTCCCCGGCTGCTGCTGGAGCCCCCGGTACAGAGTTACCTGCTTAGCAAGCTCCCGATAAGTCCTGGGAGGCCCCATCTCGTGAGACTTTGGGGTGAATCTTCCCTCCCCTTCTCATTTTACACTTGTTGCAAGGTGAGGGTTAGAGATACTGGCTGGGGTGTTATTCTTTCCTATTACTGGTTTCCCAGATAAGACAGGCAAACCTTCGGACTTAGAAGCAGTCGATCTCAGGGCTCAGTGGACAACAGAAGCCACCCCAGTGCCCCTTTATCTATATCCCCCGACCCCAAGCGTGGTCAGTATGGGCTATTACAGGATTCGAAATACAGGAATCAGAGCCATCAGCTCTGCCAAGTGCACCAGCACTAAGATGAAGAAACACGAGAGAGCATTAGGACTTGGGCGGCTGTGGATAGTGGCAGCTGATCCACCACGAGGTTCTAGGAGGCAGAAAGGGGGCCGTGTGTGGGGTGGTGCTGTTCTGTTTTCCCTGACAGCTCTTCAACCTATAGCTCCCTGAGCAGGCTGTTCTGGTCTCAACTTGAGCACATAAACCGGGATGGAGCCACAGCCGAGAACTTTATTAATTTATGGGAGTTCTTCTCTTTTCTACTCCCCGTATTGAGAAAAGGTGCGTTATTTGAGAGCTTACTATGTTCTAGGCAGTTCATACGTATGTAAGCATGTCAGTGTCTGTCTGCATGTGCGTGTGTATAATCTCATTTAAACCTTATGATAACTGTAAATATTAAGTATCCTATTTCTTGAGAAAACTGAGTTTCAGATGTTAAGCCATTTGCCCAGCACACATGGCTAATGGGTGGCAGAGATGGGTTTGAACCTTATTCTGTCACGCCCTGAAGACCTTGTTCTTTCTCCTGTGCCATGCTGCCCCCTCCCCGCAAGCGTTCATAGAACCAACGCAGAAGCCATGTCTTTATAAGCCAGATTGTCCGTGAACTGCATTCCAAACTCTTGAATGCTTTTCTTGAGACCGTCTCACCAATGCGCCCTATGAATGCCTCTTTTCCTCAAAAATACACAGGAACAGTCCAAAAGAATCAACCTTAATGCTTTCTCCTACACAACTAGAACCTTCCAGAGGTTGCATTTGTACTGATTTGCCTTGCTGCTCCAACTTCTTTATTTCCATTTAGGGTCTACTATCTCCAGGTCTGCTCCCCTAAGCTGATGGCCCATGCTCCAAAATTGTCCTTCCTTCCTCCTCCCCAGCAGTCAATGCCAATGCTTGCATTTCCTCTGTACGATTAGGAGGAAAGCACTCCGTTAAGCCAACCGGTACTTAGCTTCCTGAGATATTATCTTTTTCAACCAATAGGCTTGGTAGCCTACCCGCCTAAAAGGATGAATTTCTAATCACACAATTCTCTATTTTCCACTTAAGTGTTCAAATGTCCTATAAGAGTAAAGGATTTTACAAAGGAAAAAAGTGACCATTTTTTTACTAATCTACCAAAAATATTTCCAGTTTTCCTTTTTTGTTTTTTATCATATACCTATATCGTTTTCATTGTTTTGCAATTATGGCATAGACGCAATGTTGTTTTCTTTTTTCTCCACATAATTTCCCCATATCAGATATCAGTTGTTTGTCTGAAAGAAAGGTTACTGAGGTTGCAGCGGCAAATGTATTGTCCCATAAGGCCTTCCCATGAACTATCTACCTGAGATTTTGAGGGTGCCCTTTTACCAAATAGTAAGAAGAAAGTCTTTCTCTTTGACATTTTTTTTTTTCAGGTGACTTTGTGGCTGTAATGCTAACACACACACACACACATACACACACACAGATATCAAATTGAGAGATTTTGTGATTATTTTCTCTTACATATTAGTAATTTTTAGGATTTTCAAAAGAGTTCACAAAGAGGTACTCATTTAATGAATGCCAGACATGCCTGGCAACCTGGTGGGCATTTTACAGCAAGTTATTGTATTTAAATCATAGAACCACCCCATGGAAAGAAAGGTACTATTACCCTCACAGGTGAGGAAACCGAGGCTCCCAAAGATGAAGCTCCCCGCCCAACTAGCCAGGGACAGGACAAGATTCAAAGCTGGATCTGACTCCAAAGCTCTTTTTAATTTGTCACCAGACTTTCTCTCCTTAGAAAAACCTTCACTCTGTAAGGGTTAGTCTCCATGTCATTTCCAAGGCACACCACAGAGAATGTAACAAAGAGAGGGAAATAGAGAAGGTTTTATGGTCAAGTGACACCCCTGTATGTTACAGGCACACAGAGATATGAAACAAATATAAATTTATTCAAATATTGTGAGAGAGGCGGTTGTAGTGATACATGTTAACAGGAGACCTATTACTCATAATTGATTTTACTAATATTTTAGCATCTGACCTGTTTCTCTTAATTGAATTGAAATGACTTATGCAACACATTTGTTTTACTGACTTTGGAAAGATATAATCACCTTCACCTACACTTTAAATAGAATTAAAAAAAAAAATTCCTGAACAGTGGCCTTAAAGATAAGTAAAAAAATAAAGAGTTTTCTTCTCTAGGAAATGCCTAGAAAATTGCAGTTATTTTGTTTTAAGGAGGAAAAAAAAGAAAAGGCATTTTGCACAATGATCACTGAGGTCACCCTGAACGAAAATAAAATATGTCCATTAAACCCTTCCCAAGAATCACAGATTGAGTCACTTGGGAAAGTACTAGGAGACTGCTCTGCCCTTTTTAACTTAGTCAAAATTAGTAATTTCAAAGCCCTTAAAATATAAACTAATTTCATGTTTGCAGAAAATACTTTACCCCTGGGACAGAGTAAAACAGAGAGAGAGAAAAAAAACAGAGAGAAAGAGATTCTTCTAGGTACAGAGGTGTCTCAGATTTCAGCTTCCGTAAGACAGCAGGCTTGTTCTACCAAACTGCAGAGAATGCCATTCTGCTGGGTTTGCTAATGCCTGGTCTAGCGATATACCAAGAATGACAATTCAGGAACATACCAGGGAATTGTTCGCGAAAGGAGGTAAAAATTACGACTCTAACCTCAGGCTTCAACTGGGCATACATCCACTAGTTTCTGCCTGGGGTTAGTTGAGGCTTGGAGGAACATGCCAAAATGAGGGGAGGTTCATTTTTGTTTTTCAAGTTGGCAGGTCTTGTCTTGGAAAGGAAGCAGAATTGGTATACCAGCTTTAATGGATTATAAGATGATTGGGCATTGGACAAGGGCACAGGGGAAAAAAGGCAAGCAAAAAGAAAAAAATTATTTTTGAGAACTTGCAAAAAATCAGTCTTGCTGGCCAATCCTGGCCCTAGGTTGACATCTGTTGTATGTTAGTTTCAAATGTGTCTGTTTCTTAATACATGATCTCAGAACTTCAGTGATAGCATCCAAGGAAAAATTAGAAAATGAGCTTGAGGAAACATTTCTCTGGGTTCCTTCTCCCTGTGCCCAACAGGGAAAGAGCCGATAGAAGCCCTGCCTAGTCTAACTTGAGGCCACCCATTGGCTGGTAGGACTAGGATGAAACATCAGCACCTTTAATGTGGGGTTGAAAAACGGAATGCCAGGAAGTTAAAAGGACTTAGGGGAAAATGTCCTTTGGCCTTCCGCTGCGTGACAGGATTCTGAAGTGGCAGCTAGTGAGCAGAGTAGACTCAGTTAGTCCAGTCAGAGGAAAAAAGCAGCAAAACCAGAGGACCAACATCAGTAATATCTTTGAGTGCAGTGATGAAAGAGTGAGGATGGCTCTGCCAGAAAGGCGGGTCTCTCCATCAGGTTTCCCAAAGCAGCTTGTGTCTATGGCCAGCTCTCGGAGGAAAGGAGCCCTGCCTATTGACGGGAATTTATTGAGCACCTACTAGGTGCTAAGAGTTCTCTAGATTCCTCGTGCAAAGAAGACTCCACCTTTTTTTTTGCAAAACTCAAGATTATTTGAGGTAAAGATAGATGTTGATTTTGTTTTCTACCAGGACAAAGAAAATGCAGAACAGAATTATTAAAAAGATGCATTTTCATATCGCTAGAAAACTCGTAGTACATTAACACAGAAGACTTTAAGGAAGGTTAAAGCTATGGCAAATCGAATCCCTTTTTCATTCGACTCATGTCCTATTCTGGGGCTGATTCAGTGCTGGAAACATGGTAGGATATGAAATGAACAACCAAGGGTTAGAGACAGAAGATATTGAAACAAGGGTCTAGCCACTCCTGCTACGGAGGTTCCCTTGGAGATCTTCTGAGGTCTGAGAGACTGAACCCATTCAAGAGGAAAGAATTTTCCATTCCCCACTGTCTATGTAATAATACCCATCCTAGCAAAGTGAAGATAATTGAGTGGGAATAGAAATTTTATTTACCTCCAAATGCAAACTCCCTTTAACTTGTCCCTACTTAGAATACGTTCTTTCTCCCTTGGTTTGAAATTAAGAAAGACCACTGGCCCGTACACTTTAGGTGACATGACTTCTTAGCTTTGTCTACTACGAACTTGTTATTATCTTCTGATTTTTCTACCTTGCACAAACCAAAACACTGTCAGTCCTGAGGAGTTATCGACAATGATCTGCATGAAAACAGAATCATTTTCTAAAGTCTCTATATTTTATCTCCACAATGCAATTTATCCACATGACACTTGAATGAAATTCAAAGTTTTTATTTGGATGGTTGCCCTGGATTGGACATTGTCCTAAAGAGACTCTCTGATCCTTTCGTGTTTTGTTTTGTTTTTTTCCTTCTCTCCCTCTCTCTCTCTCTGATCTCAGTGTTATTGCTCAATTGTGCTGTTTCTATCACTGCCTACTTAGTAACAGCAATGGGGAACGAGCCTGAAAAGTGATCACCTATCATATATACATATATATTTTTCTTCTGCTGGTCTCATAGAAAACTACCAGTCATTTATTTCATCTCACTTATTGTCGATCAGTCCTGCATTTTTTCACCTCCTTACCGTGATTTTCTTTGTGCTGTGGTTCCCAGCCACAGCCCGCTTCCTGCTGAATTAAACTGCAACCCAGACAAAACCAAAGAGCACATCTCTCCCAAAGTTCACTCAGAAGGTCACCCCTGGTGAGATGGACATTGCAGATGTGCTAGAAAGATTAGAGGCTGCTTTGATGAAACCTGCGTCTGTTCTTTGCTCCTGGTCCTCAGAGTGGAAGATCGGATGGATTGCCATTGCCTTGCATTATTTAAGACTTTTGATGAGCACCTCCCATCAAAATTCCCCACAGACCCTGGACTGTGTGTGTGTATGTGTGTGTGTGTGTGTGTGACTTACACGACACTTTAGAATGATTGAGATGTTCAAAAGGACATTGCCACGTGAGCTCTTTGCAGGGCTCACATTCCATTAGGTTGCCCTTCCTTAAGGTCTCTTGGTGGCCCTTCTGTTCTATTTGATGGCAATTTCTGTTCATTCCAGATTGTATTAAATCTCTTTAGCAGCTTCAAACGGCTCTCTCGAGCTGCAATTTTAGCATGTGGGTGCTCATCACATCAGTCCTTGGACTTTTGTTATTTTTTCACGCCTTTGATGGTTTTCCTCCCTGCTTCTGTTTTCATTGGCTCCCACTTTCATCTCCACTGTCTGTTCTGCAATGGTGCTATCTATTCATTCGACAGAGTCCAGCCATTCAGCCCTCTGAAGAACAGGCCATTCCCTCACTTCTCTGTCCCCACTGTCTCAGTGGGTAGTCCATGATTTGTGCCTTTCATCAGGCAACCGTGGAGACCCCTCTTTGGGCAACCACTTTGGTGATAGGATGAGGATTCGTGTATCATGATTTCATTTTTATCAACCTCTTCTGTGTCTTCCCGTTTTGGGTTGAGATGCGGCGGCTTCTGTTATGGCAGGTATTTTTATAAATGGCTTTGTCTGTGATCATTGCAAATGATGAAAGGTAGGCCACCTCATTTCCATCTTATGGACTTTCCACAGATATATATTTATTGTCTTTTCCTAGAGTGTGACCAAATGATCAGAACATGGAGCAGGTATGAGACACTGAGGATTTTATTCCTGGGTCTGTCATTCTCTATACCTGAGACTTTATGTAAAAGTCATTTAACCCTAAGGCTGCCACGTTTCTGTTCCCTCTACAATCCTTGCCATTAATGTTCCATGTTATTTTGCCTAATTAAGTATCTCACGTTTTAATTCAAAAGCCCTAGTACCTAATCATGGTTCTTTTCTAAATTAATTCAGCATTCCATACCAAGCAAATGGTGTTAAGAGCAACTATTTGGAGCAGAGATGCCAAATGATAATCCCTTAAGTGTGGAAGGAGGTCAGTTTTAGATTTAATCATAGGAACCCCTCCTTTCTGCTATTGGGAAGCAAATATGAATCAGCCTGCCTAGACCTCCCCACCATGTGAATGGATGACATATTAAAATGTACAAGAAAGATTTAATGAAATTAATGAAATACTGGGCCATAAAAATGAAGAGACATAACTGCAAGTATATTCTTAACTTCTAAGGCCAATGTCATGATAGACCCCAGGGCCCTTTGTAAACTGTGTGTGTTTCTCGGTCACACAGAAAGGACCAGAGACTGTAAAACCCCCATCAAATGACCAGGCTTGGTATATGCTCAACATCATATGATCCGGTTTACTGTAGATTGTCATGAGGCCTGATTTATTGCAATGTGTTTGGTGATTTATTGGTGGCATGTTGTTGAAGAGCCATGTAAATGGTCTCTTGTGGCAGGAATGATTAGATAATATAAAAATGTATGAACAGAAAGAAAGATAGAAGTGGTGACAAAAAAATCTTCTGAAGGAGAAGTAAAAAACAGCCTCCTGTTTCCTTTTCAAAGTCCTACCATGGAAAACTTTCCTTACACTTGCCAACCTGTGTTTCTCAAAATATAAATTCTTCAGGAACAGGAAATCAGTTTTCAATACTTAGCATGTTGCAACATGTAGTGAGCACTAGAGTGGGAGTCAGAAACCCCCATTCACACCCCAGCTCTGCCATCAGCGGTGTGACCCGCTGAGCCAGAGGCCTCTCTGAGCTTCACTTACCCCATCTGTGAGTGGGGATGATTCCTGCCTGCCGGATTTTTGGCCATTTGTTTAAGTGTCAAACTTAGCCTTTCAGCTGCATTCTCATTAACAACAACATAACGATAATAACAACAAAATGTAAAAGCAACTTGGAGGTGGCCATGGTGACTTTAATGCAAAAAAGTATTATTCTGCATCCAGGACAATATGTGGAGTGAAAGAGACAGAACACCCAAAAGCATCTGATCTCCACGTCCACGTCCAGGACATTCTCAGCAATAACGTCCCTTTCCTCCGTCTATGCGGGAGCCGAGAAAATTTATCTCAGGACCCTCAGCTCCTGCCATTGTAGAGTCTGTACAATGTGTATCTAGCCTGGCAGGTGGAGAGGCAGCAGATTCCATGCCTCTAACAAATTAACTAGTTTTCACGGATGTTTTGCAGCTGCCTTGGAAACGGGCTAGCAGTTTTGAAAAAGAATTGTTGCAGCCATGATAAAGGTATCGGTATCATGTGTGTGCATGGATAAAGCGTACTTTTCAAAACCTGTCACTTCACCTGCACTGAATAGAAACAACGCCAAGTTGTGTCTGTGGCTTTCTTCTTTTTTTCCCCATTGAACTTGCTTTAACTGCTAATCTTTCTTTCTCCAGAATTCTGGCAGGTTAAACATTATTGTATAAATAGCATCTGCAACAAATACCTTCACAGAATGATATATATTTAAACTTGAGCCCTGAACACTCATCATTCAAGTAAATATTTACAAAAACATTCTAGCTTTAAATAGGGGGAATGGGTTGTGTTTAAAGAGTTTTTACTTTATTGATATTTGGCTAATATTAGAATTAAATAAAATACCTGTGTAGAATGCAGGTGGCCTCCTATGGAACACTCTTTATTTTTCCAGTGTGCTTCAGAACATAGCTTACTGAAACAGGAACACCTAAGTCCTTGAGTGTAAGGTCTTACATATTTAGGGTTATTATTTTAGGTATGTATACCATGTCACACATTCAAGGCATTATCAGAAAATGAGGTACATCATTAAAAAGTTAATTTTCTGCAGCATGTTTCTATAAGTGCCTAAACTATATCACTTTATAGGGGGAAAGGGAGCTTTCAAAATATATTATGTAAGTCCCTATCTTCTTAGAGTTCGTGGGTTAATACGTCCTTCGTGATTCAAAGTCATTATAACCATTCATTATGATGGTGTGTACAGTATGCTGTAATACAGGATGCACTCAGAAACTCGGCAGGTGCGGTTGGCTCTTTGCCCCTATGCTAAATGGCTCCATGCTGCCTTACTTTTTGAGTTCTTATGTCTAACTTTTTATCATTTTTAAAAATCTCTTCCTTCAATATTTATTGTCTGTCTTCCCACCTATGAGCACAAGTCTCTGTTGTGCTTCTGAAATATCTCCTGTATACTGGAAGTTCAGATATCAAGGTTGTCAGAATTATGTCTTACACGAGAGAAAAGAGCCTCGGAGTAAATATCGGAGGGATGCTTTTTAAAGCACATATACAAACGTTGGTTCTTGGAGTTTTAGTGGTAGCTTTGCTGATCTTTCTTTCTTTCTTTTCTTTTTTCTTTTTTCTTTTCTGTTTTTCCGGCTTCTATCTTCCATCTCACAAGGCTTTCATGTGAGAGATGTCTGATTGAAAAGTATGATAGCAATTGTTTATACTTCTCTGATAGCAGTTCTAAATTAGTATTTCTTTAGATGACCACTTGCCTTACTGGAAACTGCGTACCTTCTACTAGTGTTAGTTACAATTTTTGGTGCACATTCAAGAATAGGACTTTTTCCTTTTAACTATCTTTTTCAAACATTTCACGTAGTGCCTCACCCAAAGTCTGCTCCGAGAAAATATATGATGATTAATTGAGATTTAAAAATAATTATCACACACAAGCTACATACAAATGAAACTTTCTACAAAGTATACTGGTCTTTCATGTTCTAGAAAATGCTTCTGTGCTTTTCGCATCTTGGTTTAAAAAAAAAAAAAGACTAAGTTGAGCATAAATGATAAAAATAATTTGTAAAGGAGCTGAAAATAGAACTCTTCGTAGATATCAATTCCAAGTACACTGCAGCTTTCCTATGGGATTATTTTGTTGCTGGAAGAATTTGTAGCTCATAATTAGGAGCCCTTTATTCATTCATTCGTTCCAACAATAGCATTTACCGAATGCTTGCTGGGCCCCACCAGGGATGCACAGGCATATCAGACACAATCTCAGGAAACAGACATTTTGGCCAGAATTTGAAGGTTGCTGTGAGTCAGAGCCCAGCTGCCATATGTTAGAAGCATTCCTCCAGTTAAAACTGAAAGCTTTAAAGTGAAGCTTAACTTGTTTTTTCAAGCTAGCCTTGATTCAATTAGAACGATCCCAAATATTTCATGTTCTGGGAAGAAATCTGGAGAAGTGGTGTCATAATGTTTTCCTGTTCGCTGACAAGTCATTCAGTAGCCCTGTCCAAGATCATTTAAAATAGCCTGGGAATAATCCGAAGTGATGTGCCTCTGCGGAAAACACTTGGAGGATGCCTGTCGGCAAATGATGTTTTAAACCGTAGGTTTGATTTAGAACTGTTGTCAGGTTTCTAATGACAATTTATATGTTTTAAAAAATGTCGTCTCCAGAAAAGTTAATATAAATGTAAGTTAGGAAACAATGAAAGTTTCGTATAATATAGTCATGATTGATTCTGTGGTTTTACTTATCTGTTCTGCTTTGTAATCAAATATACAAACTTTCCATCTCTCCCTCCCTGCTATTAGCTTGCTTTGTCAGTGAGTCATCATGTTTTGCTTCTATTAAAGACCAGTAATCTTAAATCGTGTCATTAATCATATCTGATCATCGTAATTTTGTAAGAAAATCGTTTGTATAAATTTTGAGTGAAGTAACCTTATGCATTGTTTATGTAGTTTCTTTCCACTATATTTTAACATTTAGATTACGTTGTTAGCCTTAGTTATATGCGGGAAGATTGACATAGTTTTATAAAAATTATTGGTTTTTATTGCCTTGAAATCTTAAGGGATACAGTAGGTTTTTGTAAGAAAGCATTTCAGACAGAATCATAATAAGCTTCTTAACTAAATGTCCTTGTTTGTCTAGGAGTGTTTGAAAGAAAAAAAAAAATCTTGTTTCCAGAGAGTACAAACTCTAACTACACTACTGAAGAATTGCTTTTAAACATCCAGGATTTTTTTTTGAAATGGAGTAGACAAATTATCAGTTTTTATGGTGACATGTACATAGTATATAGTGTGTAGAACCTTTGAGCCTGAAGAACATAGCTAGGTTGACAGAATCACAAAAGATCTACTTCTAAAGTGAAAAATTCTCTTAATTATTTGGGTGCTCTGAGTATATATAATGCCGAATACGTGGAGAGTTAGCACTATCTGTATGTCCAAATAAACTTACTGTTCACACTGTTTGTTAGTACATTTTATATTGCTCATACAGTTATAAATGTCTAGTGGTAGGTCATAAACCACTCCAATCCAGTGATTATTGAGTATCAACAGTGTGCCTGATACTAATGGTTTTCATGTTTATTGCCTGACTTTTAAGATCTTAAAAACATCTATAAAGATAGGTGTTAGCTTTTCGGTTGTACAGGAGAGGAAATTGAAGCTCAAAGAATATAAGTAACTTGTCACCAATCACAAAGCCACTGTTGGAACTAGAATGGAAAACCAGATTTTCCAACTCCAATTCCAGTGCTTTTTCTTCCATATATGCTACTTCCAAAGAAGTATTCACTGATTCAACAAATATTTACTCAACATCTATGTATGCCAGGCACTATGGTAAGCCTTAATGACATAAGGAATACAATGGTGAATAGGCAGGTATGTTTCCTGACTCTAGTGTGCAGAGTCTAAAGAAGAAGGCAGAAAAGATAACAAATGATTTGAAAAGAGGGTGACGAATCAGGTTTACAAAAAGAGAAGAACAAGATGTCTACAGGGCAGTGACATTTAAACTTAGACCATAGAATGGCAAAAATAAGCAGATAAACAAGGTCAGTCCATTCACATTACTGGAGGATTTTGTGTTTACAAATTTGCATACTCACTAAAATTTATTTATAACCCCAGAATCAACACTGGCTATGCGGTCATTGGCAGACAAGTATGTGCACACAGCGTCCTAGAACAGGTTCCCCACTGAGGTCCATTGAGGTGATGTTCTGCCCTCTTGTTTCAGTTGTCATATTATAAACAGGTGTCCTTTTTAAAGTCTATTCAATGCCATCTTTTTCTAATGTTCGTGCTTTTTTTTTTTTTTTTTTTTTTTTTAGTAAGCCTTATCTCACTCATCTCTCGTTT
>NW_012106731.1:1202971-1214102 GCF_000951045.1 Mandrillus leucophaeus
GCTCACTGCAAGCTCCGCCTCCCGGGTTCAAGCGATTCTCCGGCCGCAGCCTCCCGAGTAGCTGGGATTACTGGCGCACACCACCAAGCCCGGCTAATTTTTTTGTATTTTCAGTAGAGATGGAGTTTCACTATGTTGGCCAGGCTGGTCTCAAACTCCCGACCTCAGGTGATCCACCCACCTAAGCCTCCCCAAGTGCTGAGATTACAGGCGTGAGCCACCATGCCCCACCCTGTTTGTGTTTTTGGTTGGTAGTCTCACTGTTTAAAATGATCCCCAAGCACAGTGCTTGCTGAAGTGCTGTCTAGTGTTCAAGCGCGAGAAGATTGTGATGTGTCTTAATGAAGACAATGTGTTACATAAGCTTTCTCTAGCCATGAGTTATAACGCATTGGCTGCCAGTGCAATGTTACTGAATCAACAATACATACTAAATAAGATGTCTTTAAATGGAAATACACATAAAACAAAGTTATATATTGATTGGTTGACCAAAAAGTTATGAGCACAGGCTCACAGAAACTTAACCCTGTATTTCCTCTAGGAGGAGTAATTTTGTCTTTTAAAATTCAGTGTTCGTGGCAACTTTATAGAACTCAACTATTTTGAAGAACCAAAAATCAACAATGAATGGATAAATATTCAACACCACCACATGCTGGAGAGGATATGGAGCAACTGGAACTCTCATACATTGCTGATAGGAATGCAAAATAGCACAGCTACTCTGGAAACCATCAAGCATTTAGTATAATTAAATGTATACATCCACCCCATAGGATCTAACAGTCCCATTCCTAGGTATTTACCAATATAAATGTAAATGTAGGTTCACACCACCACCTGTACCATGAATATTTATACCAGCTTTATTTTTGATTGCCATAAAATGGAAACAACCCGACTGTCCTTCAGTTGGGGAATGAATAAACAAACTCTGGAATGGAATATTACTCAACAATAAAACGGAGCAAATTATTGTACTCAACAACACGGGATGAATCTCAAATGCTTTATGCTGAGTGGAAGAAACCAGTCAACAGGCTCCATAATATACTATTCCACTGAAATAATATTCTTTAAAGGCAAAGCTGTAGGGACAGAGAACATCTCTGGTTGCCAGGATTTGGGGTGGAGGGTTGGCTGTAAAGGGGTACAGAGCAATATTGGGGGAGAGGGGATAGAACTGTTCTGTGTCTTGATTGTGTTGGTGGTTACACAATTCAATGCCTTAGTCAAAACTCAAAGACCTGTATCCTAAAAAGGGGGAGTTTTCCAATATGTAAATTACGTTTTAATAAGATTAAAAAACTGAGATCTGAAAGACGAATCAAAGTGCAAGTCTTCTAGTTTGACACGGTGACATCAGAAAATACCATTAAAATAGAGAGCCCCCTCTATGTTTTACAGTAGTTCTGGTTGATAAAATACTGTTAGTGTAAAATAACCACTATGTAGTAATTTACATTATACTGCAAATTGAGCAGCGATCTCTCTGAACATATAAAACATGTTTTCTTTTCCCTTGTTTTGTTGTGCCTAAATCTAACATGGTGACAGGAAACAGTTTCTTACTGCTTTTTTGACAAGTGCTAAAATCTGCAAATCATAATATGATTCCGATATATGCATTATAAATAAGAGGACAAAACTTTTGTTTGATTCGGATTACGCAGTTAAATGGCAGTTGACCTTGGGATAATATAACAAACATGACAACAGAGCAAATATGATAATATCACTTATCTTGCTTGTATATGATTATTTAATGATAGGCAACTGTCAGAAACAGAAAGTTTAACTGTTCGTGTTCTTGGACACAGAGAGACTTACCATATGCCCTCTTTGAGTGTCTTGAACTCTGACATTTCCCTTTTTTATTCTCCCTTGTTTATAATGGCCTTGCTACATCACCTCTGTTATATTTCAACGAGTAAAGATGTTGTAAATCAAATCACCATTGCATTCTGGTTTATGAAAGTCAGTTTCACCATATAACATGTACCTAACCTTTGAAATAATGGGCGAGTCGGGCTTTCTGAGACTATTACTGTACTTAAGGCTTTACAACAAATTCAATAATGCATATCAGGAGTTTCTCAATAATGTATACTGTAGCTAACACAAACTCTTTCTCACTTGTATTATATTTTGAAAATTTTTTACCTATGTTTTACTTAACATGTGTTGTCAAAACATCCCAAGGCTATGTATGTACTGTGTTCTTTTATAACTAACAAGACTATGCATCCTACAGTCACTTAATAAACGTAGACAACAGTTTACTCAAAGTACATTGAAAATAAATGGCTCTGCTTAAGATTATTGTGCTATCAAAGCCATTTGTTGGGTGATTAAAGTAGGTGAACAAATTGCTATATTATATATGTTGCAAAAACGATGAAAAGAGCAGCAGTGAAACAATTTGGAAAAGTAAAAACAGTAAATATATCTTGTGCTTTTTCTGTAGAATATTGTGAACTATGAAATCGTTATTTTTTACCTTTTTAACAGATGTTATTTGTTTGGAGTCTTTTAGGGATGTCAGCTTTGGTTTGTGTATTTTTTAGTTTCCTTGTAATCCTATCTAACATCCATTAACAACATTTAGAGTTGTTTGATTATTCCAAAATACAAAATAAACTTCCCTCAAGAGTTAATTTAGTATGTAGCAAGTGTTTCTGAAATGTACAAATGGCAACATTGTTTTCCAACAGGATAATTACAACCATGTACAGTATGTTTCCTCATTAGTAGTAATTAAATAATTTACTAAATTGTGCAATAATTCATAATGACACATGCTAACCTTGCTCAATTACAGAAGCCAGTGATAAAAGAATTTCTCGCACACATGCCTAGATGTTATTAGGGTAGTACTTTTTGATTTCTGGAGAAGTCAGCTTGCTATTTTCAAAATACTAAGTAGTGCTGAATTGAAGGAAAAAATAATTCAACTTCTGAGAGTTGCAGCATAATGTTTACAAGTGCACATGCTAGAATCAGTGTACATGGATTTTTTCTTATGGTTCCACCAGTTATTGGCCCTGTCCTCCTGGACAAGTCACTTAATTTCTCTGTGCCCCAGTTTCCTCATCTGTAAAATGAATGTAATAAAAGTACAGAATGTTTTTCAGTAAATGAAATGATTTTTTAAAAGAGCATAAAATCAATGCTTGCCACGCAGGAAGTTCCAAGGAATGGTTAACCAGTAGGAGAGGTAGTAGCAGCAACAGTAACGGTATTATACAATGATTGGAAAGCCATTTTGATTTCACAAAATTATTTTTGGGGACACAAGGCTTCACTAGATGCTAAAAATCTAACATGAATTTTGGAACTTCTGATTGGAATGCCTAATTTAATCTACCTCTATCTTACAAAATGTAGGAAGAGTTTTTAAGAGAAGATTGATTTTTTTAAATGTGGGTCTAATATACTGAGAAAATTTTAACCTTTTTTATTAAAACGAAAAATACCCAAATCTATTCTTGTTTTAGCGCTCACAACAGACTGCCACAGTGTAGGACTGGACATAAATAATAGATGGACTTCTGAGAGCAGAGAATAGACTTCTGATCAGACACTGTCAGCCCAGATGAATCCCATCCTATAAGCTGGAGCTTAAATGTGAGCATCAAAACCACTATTGACAGGTGACACAACTGTCTGAAATGTCAATAGTTATAAAATGAGTATTTCATAATGCAGAATAATTGATTACTTTGCTTGACCGAACAGGAACATATTTTCCCTGTGAAAGCAAAATAATGCCAGCATTTGCTCCTGGAACACTCCTAGCCGCGAGATTCGGATTTCCCAATGAAGCCCACGTTACTCTGCAGTCCTTGATCATGCATGACAAAAATAGGGAAAACCATCTGTAACCGCTTATCTTTTCTCCATTATTTGAAAATATATTTTTAAGATAGTTCTTTAAAAAATAAAATATGGCCTATATATGAAGCATCTATATTAATAGAACTGTCTCAGATAATTTTCAGAACTGAAATGGATGAGATACAAAATCAAATAACATTCCATTTATCTTGTTCATCCTAAAATGCTCTGCTTAGCTTTTCACTCTGATGAAATAACATCCATTTCCAGTTTTATTCTTCCTCGGTGTGCTGTGATGTGGAACTCTTTTGCTCTGTGTGTTTTATTAAGTGTAATTTAACTTTATGACTATCAAACCAACTATTAATCCTTACAATAAGACTCTGAAATAGGCAAGCTGCAAAGAGATTTATTTTCTGAAGCACAATTCCCTTCTTCTACCTCCAATTATTTTTTCAAAAATCATTCTCTGAAAGTGTATAGTTTGCAGAGCTCTGTACTGGGCACTGTGAGGGAAGGCAGAAGAAATAGCTACAACCTACGTTTTGGGCTTTCTCCCCTTCTTATCTGTATTTTATCTACGGTAAATGCTCACTATTCGTTTCCTTTAGTGAGAAATGCATTTTCTGTCTCTGCACTTTTACAACTGTGTTCTTTTCTTTTCTTTTCTTTACTTTTTTAAGACAGAGTCTTGCTCTGTCGCCCAGGCTGGAGTGCAGTGGAACGATCTCGGCTCACTGCAGCCTCTGCCTCCCAGATTCAAGTGGTCCTCTTGCCTCAGCCTCCCGAGTAGCTGAGATTACAGGCACCTGCCACCACACCCAGCTAAGTTTTGTATTTTTGGTAGGGATGGGGTTTCGCCGTGTTGACCAGGCTGGTCTCACACTCCTGACCTCAGGTGATCTGCCCACCTTGGCCTCCGAAAGTGCTGGGACTACAGGCACGAGCCACAGCACCCAGCCTGTACTTTTACAACTGTGTTCTATCCTCCTTTTGAGAGGCTCTTCATTTTTACTTCTATCCACCAAGATGTGATTTGGCCTTCAAGGTCTAACTCAAATCTCCTTCTTGAAGTTCCTCTTCTCTTAAAGTTTCAGATGAACCCTGCACACAGTAACCACTCTTATTCTTGACTTATATAGTACTTTATTTCTGGAACACTTCGAGTATGTGCCACACATTCGGCCTTACATTATAAGCACTGCATTTATTTTCCTACTAGATTGCAAGCTCCTTGAAGGATAGACTGATGTCTTGATCTTTGTCCTTTCCTCTTGACATACTAGCACAGTGTAATGCACACAGAAGGTGTTCAGTCATTGCTCATTGGATGGGAACTTCCTCTCCTATAGGAAATAAGACACAAAAAGTCTGCCAGACCACAGGGCCTCTTAGGCCAATGGGCAATTTAATTCTTATCCATCTTTGTGTCCTCAATACTTAGCAGGTGCTTAATAAATACAGTTGATCCCTGAACAACGTAGGGGTTAAAAGTGCTGACCCCCTTATAGTAAAAAAATCTGCATATAACTTTTGAATCCCCCAAAACTTAACTACTAATAGCCTACTGTTGACTAGAAGCATTGCCAATAAAATAGGCAATCCATTAACATATATTTTGTATGTTGTATGTATTATATATTGTATTCTTACAATAAAGTAACATAGAAAAAATAAAATGTGATTAAGAAAATCGTAAGGAAGAGAAATTATGCTTACTATTCATTTAAGTGGAAGTGGATTGTCATAAAGATCTTCATCCTCATCGTCTTCACGGTGAGTAGGCTGAGGAGGAAGAAAGGGTTAGTCTTATTGTCTCAGGGGTGGCAGAAGTGGAAGAAAATTCTCGTATAAGTGAACCTACACATGTCAAATCTGTGTTGTTCAAGGGTCCACTATACTTGTTTCACATACACCACACACACACACGAGTTTCAAAATTGTAGAACGCTCAGCAAAAGTGCCTGCTGAGAAACATTTCAACAAATTGTGATTAACGGTCAACGTTTTCTGTCAGGCACAGGCTCTGTGTGTATAACAATGTAGGGGCTGATGGCGTGCTGATGGCACTTCCACTGAAAGATATCACTTTTTCCTTTCTGTATATTGTTTAATCCTCCTAGTGACCCTACAAGGCTCTACCCTCCTTATTTGACATATGGTGAAACGAAGGTTTGCTCAAGCTCATACAGCTAGTGAGTGGGATGTAGGTTGGTTTTGAGCCCAACTTCATCCAATGCCAAAGCTCATTCCACCATACCATGGAGTTCAAGCAAACAAAGAAGGCTTCTTGGAGAAGTAAGCAGACATGGCACAGTGCAGAGAAAGGGAAGAAAGTGTCCCTGCAAAGTGGATGGAGAGTGATTCCGAAAGCAGTCACAGAATATTCGAGTTGTAGGGGCCCGTTGCAGTCAGTTCCTACTCCATCAGGCTACAGTTGAGGAGCCTGATGTCCTCAAAGGTAAAATGGCTTGCCTGATGTGATATAGAAAGCTAATGACAAGTGTGAAACTATCCTGGACCCAGGATTCCAGATTCTGAGTTCACTTGTATTTCTTGTGTTCGCTTACCTATATGTATATATATATATATTCCTGAATGGCCTGTTCCACTGCCAGGTATAGGAATGGGGTGAGGGCACAACATGGGGACATAAAGGAATGGAGGTATCTCTTGGCCTTGGTTTGCATTTCTCTCCTTCCTGCCTTGGCTGGTGTGTGTGTAGTGAGGCACCTGCCACCTACCTATTCTGTGGCAGTTGCTCAGCTCTGTATGCCTGTGAACTTTACCCTTTTCCTTACTGTGATGATTACAAAACATAAGCCAGTCCTCTGAATTTCCTAATTGGCGGATGAAATATATGGTTCCAGAAACCCCAGAAGCCCTGCACCATTGTCTCCATTCCGTCAAATCTTTCACCTCCAACATCCCATTACACTAATAGCCACACTAATGATTTGCAGTCATCTATCAACTGTTAGCGAGTGGCAGAGTGCTGTGCAAACATCTTTTCAATGGGCAACCAGACACGGTACACCTTTAGGAATGTTCAGACCAACTCATGGAACTCTACAGTTTTCAGAGCACAGGTCAGCTGATTTGTTGTGACCTTCTCAAAATCAGAGCTACTGTCTTATTCTTGTTCGATTCTCCATCACAGTGTCAGTATAATACCTACTCAGTAAGTATGGCTAATTATGAGAAATACGTGTGGGGGGGGTGGGTGTGAGTGTGTAAAATTGTGGGTGTCTCTTGCCACCCAAATGTAGTTTATTTCACCCATATTTCATGGACTATGCATATGTATACATTCATGCACATTTCAATCTACATCTATATTTGTTTCAAAATCATGAAAAAGGCAGATAAACCACATTAATCCACTTGTCCCCTCCCTCTTTACACTCATAAATAGCAGAGCTCCTTGTCTTACTGTTGGCTTCTGGGTCTCACCAGTATTACTCCATTTGTAAGTGTTCCTTTATGAGAAACTGGCTCCTTCTGGACTCCAGTTTAAGTAAAGCTGTGATCTCTTCTAGGTTAGTTTGTGATACGTCCATAGCTTCCCAAGTATCCTTGCTTTACAACTCTCTGGGTCTGACCCTATTTGGTTTATGGGAAACCTGGTCCCCTGGCTCTGTGTCAACCAGAATGGCTCAACTCCTAAAGGTCACAGTGCAGTGGCTAAGGACTCCATTGAATCAAGCTGCCTAGGACCACATTAACCTTTCACTGATCCCTTTCTTGTTCAGCTATAAGGAAATTAATTGAATGAGCAAGCAGACGCACACTGGAGAGAGAGACGCAGGGCCTGGGTGAGACAAAACCAAAATGCTATGCCTCACATGTATCAGCAAACTTTGAAATCACCTTTGTCCTAGCAGCCACTTGCAGATTCGTGATAAATTTGCCAGTCCACTGGTTTGTCATTCTCCCCAGTAGCATTATATCTATGATTTGGGGTGGCAGATTATGAGATCAGAACTTGTGTGGTGAAAAACAAAATATACTCTTATAAAGTCAAGTCTCATTTAGTTAACCTGTACCATAGGAAGATTGGCACCAATTTACTAATAATACTCCAGTCTAGACTCCTACAAAAATGCACCAGTCTTTTCCCTGAGGTGTTTTTGGGAACAACCTGGCATTAGAAGTGTCTCTCTACTTTCTCGCTAAATGACAGATTGAATGTGGAACCGAGCACACAGGAACACCACGTGGGGCTATGACCATCCTGGGAAACTGAGATGAGTTACATGTGTTTATAAGTATGTTGTATGCCTTCTTTTTCTAAGATGAGCCAACAGAAACCTTTGAGCTGCAAATTCATATATAACAAACTCCCATTCCTGGTAAAGAAGTCCCATTCTGTTTAATTATCTTCATGTAAGCAATATTTACTTTTTTTTTTTTTCCAGAACACTTGGTAAAAAGAAAAAGAAAGAATATATTCCTTAGCACGGCGTTCTCCCTTACTCATAAGCATTTGTTTAATAAAATCCAGACAATTATTCCTACCTATTTATTGCATTTTAATGTTTTATTGTATTTCTACAATTGTATACTTTTTTTCTTCCTTGAGACAGAGTCTTGCTCTGTCGCCCAGGCTAGAGTGCAGTGGTGTGATCTTGGCTCACTGCAACCTCAACCTCCTGGGTTCAAGCAATTCTTATGCCTCAGCCTCGCAAGTAGTAGCTAGGATTACAGGCATGCACCACCACGCCTGGCTAATTTTTGTATTTTTGTAGAGATGGGGTTTCACCATGTTGCCCAGGCTGGTCTTGAACTCCTGACCTCAAGTGATCCACCCGCCTTGACCTCTGAAAGTGCTGGTATTACAGGCGTGAGCCACCATGCCCGCCTTTTACATGATTGTATTTTAATATACAGTGGGTAAAAGTTTGTACTAAAATGTATCATTTATGGCTCCAATTTGGTATTACTGCAGGGAGATGTCCCTTCAATATGGCAGATGGTCCCTTTTACTCCTGATTGATCTGTTTGGTTGGGACCTTACAATGTCATAGAAAATGTGCATTTTGTGTGGTTAAAAAAAAAACAGTCTCTAGTTTTTACTCTCAAAGAGCTTTGTGTTAAGATAAAGAACAGTAATATAACCTGGGTTAAAAGCTGAAGACATTTAATAGAGGCATGTATTACAAATAGCATCTAGCTACATTGGAAGGTTAGGACTTCATATCTCAAATTCTGTTGCTCATTAGTTGTAGGAAGTGAATGAAATACATCACTAAAGGGCAAGGTCAGTATTACATTATTCTGGAAATGTCTTTGTTGAATAAATGTGTAAATATTTCAGATAAGTACTTGAGATTATATTTCTATTGGGGACATATCTATAGAATGAATGATTCTACTTGTAACTACAGGAGCAGATGTCACATTACATGTTGTTCCCAATGACTGATTTCATTTGAAATGATCTGGAAATAAATACTGATTACTAGTGATGTCAGACTATTCACCTTGGAGTCAGATGTCTGACAGGCAGGCTAGAGCTAACAGATTTGGTTATTTTGAAAACATTGTTTTCTAAAGCAGGATACTGTTTTAAAGTAGCATTGTGAATTCTCGGAGTTGTATATCTGGGTTCATTTGCATTGAGTATGGAAGAACATACTTACGAGGATGCAATCTCCAATGGTTTTCCATCCTTTAACGATACAAAAGAAAGAAAATTGTACCTGGGACCTGCTTATAGGATAGTTTGGCATTAGTCACTAACACAAGGGAAATCAAGAACCAAATTTGAATGATGGTGTCAGTGTAACTGAGGGGCGTTCCCTCATTGGGAGATATAGTTGCATCATAGGAACATGGTGTGATTTAATTTCATAATTGTAAACATTACAGTGGGTATGGTTGATTCATTTGAAACTCCTGTCCACTTCGCTATGGCTGGACAGCTGAGTTAACATGGGTAGGTCCTGGGTTCACATTTTTACAATTTATTTTCTTTGTAGTTTTATTTGGGGAAAAAAATCTAAAAGAAAAAAAACTATATTAGAATGAATTTATCTGAAATCAAACTTCTTATAAAGCCATGGCTTGACTGAAGGACAGTGAACTTTATTGACCTTCTAAATCAGAGCGCTGTATAAATGCTTGGAAGCCTCAATTTTGCCTTGAAAGGGGGCTGGGGAGGGAGTGTTGTATGAATCCTTGTTTTCTACAGTGCTGATTATCTGCTTGTGTTTTAAATTGTGGCCCAACCCAGGGGCAAGAGCAACTCACATGGAGAAAAAAATATGCTAGAATTATCCTTGTTTAATCATCATGAATGCAACAGCTAATAGCCATCTGATTTTTAAGTTGTGAGTGGAAACTGACCAACAAAATAAAGCAGCATGAAATTTCGCGAAGGAACCGCAATAGGTACGCAAACTTGGCTTTTCAGAATTTTTTCTGTTATGCTCGGTACTATAGACTCCCTGACCAAAGTTTTAAACAATGCAGATTCTGGGTACGTAGCATCTGAAATTCATCGTAAAGAGATTGATCTGTAAAATAATAACGTCATGATTTACAGTTCCATAAGGACAGTAAAAAGAAGTAAGCTTCAAAGTTTAGAGGGAATTAAGTCTCAGTTGCATGTTAAAATGTACAAAGTTAACCTTTAGAGGTCTTTATTTTCTGTCAAAAATACCACAATGTTTCATTTCTAGGGTATGAAAACGATAGCTTTTCCTACTTGTAGATGGGTTCTCTGGAGAGAGATGGAAGAGCCTGGGAATTTAGCGGCTCAAGTCAGCTGGCAACTGGAGTTCATTTAGGTGATTCACGTACAATTTCCGGCTCTCCTTGCAGGTATCAGTGGTCTTGGACGCGGAGAAGGGGGTCGGGGGAACAGGTGTAGACCAGGACCTTGGTTATTGGTATAACTGCCATTATCCAAGGGTTGCCAAGGGTTGGGTGGGCGGAGTTCCCCTGCTCAGGCCGAGTCTCTCCAGAAAGACTTCGGAGGAGCTTACTTCACTCCCGGGACCGTCCCAGTGGCTTCGTTCTTCACGGCCCAGGAGGGGGCCGTACCTTCCGATTAGAGCTGGGGCGCTCTAGGAAATGAGAGTTACCGTAGCTCCCCAGATCAAACTTGTCTTTTCCACCAACGAGCTGGCGCATTCATCGCCTCCAAGGGCTCCGGGAAGCCAGCGGGAGAGTGGCGTCGGGTTGCGAGCCTCTTGCCCCACTGAGTGGGGGGAGAAAGTGGTCAGAGGCGCGTTCCGCGGGGCGCTGCGTGCAGAAAAGCGACCGGCGGCCACAGGTGATCCCGAGG
>NW_012106731.1:1215192-1235020 GCF_000951045.1 Mandrillus leucophaeus
CTAGACGGGCGCCTCGAGCGTGCCAAGACGCCCTTGGCGGCCCAGGGAGCAGAGGCGCACCCCCGCTTGACACTTTGGCTGGTGGATGGAGGTGGGGAGGAACTCGGCAGGCCACGAGATCCGCGGGCAGGGGCGGAGGTTAGACCGTGGTGAGGGCCGACGGGCGCGGGTTAGTCGCGGCCAAGCCTCCCGGCCCGGCCTTCCGCCCTCATCAGGACTCCGTAGCCGGGCCGGGGGCGGGAGGGGAAGGGGATCTGGCTGGAGGGAGGACTGGTTCGAGGTCCTCTCAGGTGAGAAGGAGAGAAACCGTGGCAAGTCAGGGAACTTTCTGATGGGAAAGCTAAAGTTTGGAGGTGTGCAGGAAGTCGCCTCTGCTGCCAGAGAAACCGAGACTCGCTCTTGGGACGGTTGCAAACAGCTCCGGAGAAACTCAGCCCGCAGCACGCCGCCCGCTTGTGCGCCCGCAGGTTCGTCGCCGTGGATAATCTGCCCGAACGGCTTGGCAGGCCCAACCGCCAGGCTTGGGGATTTAGAGCCCCATCTTTTTGTGGCGGACGCGGCTTCCCTAATGCGCAGCAATTGAGCAGACCCAGACTGTCCTGCGGGTCCTGCCCACCCGTGCGGGCGCCAAGCGCTCGTTAAACGTTTGCTAGGTTCGGGTTTTGTTGCAATCTGGAATGAAGGACACCAGTTCGGTATCTGCGCTGGGTTTACTTTCAGATCACCGAGCTTTGCCTTTCTTCACTAGAGATTGGGTGGCATCTCTTTTATTAATTATTAACAGGCCGAAACGTTCTGGACGTTAAGATGAGCTACTTGAGATGAAATCTTTCTATATAATGTGCCCACAGCAAATTTTCTTTTTTCCCCTGTGGCTTGAGGGAAATGGGATTTAATCATTTGTGGAATATGCAATTCATATAAGTAAAAGAGAGGAAACCTCCCGTGATCCGCGCTCTTAAGCCCCTAAAATTATTTGGGAGGAAAAATTATTAAGGTTTCTTACCGACTTCTTATGTTAAAAAATATATTCTCCCCTGCCCTCCCCCAAAAATAACACTTTTATGCTATTCCTGCATTTCATTAGCCATGTAAGTGTAAAACGATTTAAATGCCCTCTGCAGCTAAAGCATTTTTTTGGTCTTTAAATTATAAAATAGATTTCGCTATTTGGAAGATGTCAATGCCAGTCTTTATCCACTTTGTCTAATATAATTTGTGTTGATTGGAGGAAAGGCAAGAGGCTGAGACATTTTAAACTGCTTTCTCCCCTCATGAACAGTAACCACCCACCAAACAATAAGGAAAGTACGTTTTAATATTTTGATTTAATGTTGGTGTTTCCTAGTACATAGGCTTTTGCTTTTGTAGTTCTACAAAGTGAAGTTCCATACTATCCCTTACTAATAGAATAATGAGAATCACACACTACCCCCACACATTTGTCTTGGAGTGACCTCTGTCTGCCATAAAATAATAGATTCATAGTATTGTGCTTTGAAAAAGGTGCCTCAGAAGTACTGGCAATGCAATTTTTCTATAAACTCAGCTGCCTGAGAGAGAGAGAGAGATAGGGAGAGGAAGAGAGAGAGAGAATGCATCTGGACAAGTAGAATATTTCACTCCCAATATCATAACATCCTGAATTTTAATGGGATTATTTGGCTTTGTTGCAAACTTAAGCTGAAAAAGAAAATAGTTTGTGGGAAAGTGAGGGATGCTGTAAATGTTTCCATATCAGATTTAAGGGGAAAAAACTGGCTTAGAATCTTATTAAATACTTCCCTGTTGCCTCTCAGTTTTAGTAGTTAAATTGGTTCCATGTGTAAGAGAGTTTGTATAATTAGATTTTTCGTGCAAAACAAATACTATTTACACTATAGCTTTTTGGTATGTGGATGCATGTGGACAAGGGAGGAGGGAACAAGCCACCATAAAAGAGAAAGATTCTCTTTGTTGGCTGGTTTACTTGTTTTTTAAACATCATTAAATCGGGCCCTTTGAACTCACCAAAGAAGAAAATCCTTCCTCTGCATTAGTTGACAAATAAGTTTAGGCTTAGTTTCATGCTCAAATGTAAAAAATCTTCTTTTGAGCAACTCTAGTCTCATCCTTTAATTTTGCTTTTGTTTAATTAACAACAAAATTCCAATACCATTTGGATTGCTTGTTGGGCAAAAGGAGAGAGCCAGCTATAACATTTATAATTAGGGGAGCACTTGTTCCGCTCATCATAAAAGTGCATTGGCCAAATGTCACGCGGCAGCAGAGTACTGAAAGGAAATGTAAGAGCTTCATCGGTTTCGGTAGATTATATACCCCTTTGCTTCATATGAGTGCTCACCCGGCGTTCGTGTAAATGGAGTTATAAGAGCACAGAGAGGCTTAAAGGGAATTTCTGGCCCGTAGATTCTTCCTCCGGCCTGATTCATGTGCAAATGCAAGACTCCTCACCACTTTGAAAATACTGTATGTGTTGGTAGTATGTCCAACTCTAGTAAATACGATTTTATAGTTTTGAAGAACTCGGCCTTTCTTTTTACCGAATGAAATTGGAATTCGATCTCTGATCTCATTGTAAGGACACTTTTCCTGGTATCCCTTCACTGGGATTTTTGTACCATTTTTGTTACCTGTGATGGGAAGGATTGGGAGAAGGTAATGGCTGGATCTTGAAAAGAGAAAACCCAAATGGTTGCCACTACTGAGCAGAGTGCTTGTCTGGCAAGAAGGGATCAGTTCTTTTAAAGACAAAGAGGATTTCTGAATCCATTTATCCATGGGAGGAGGAAGAAGCCTGGACCTTCCATGAAGTAGACAGTATTTTAAAAGCACCATTTTCATGGGCAGCTTCTTGGTTTTGTATATTTCAATCACATTACTTGGGATACAAAGCAACATCATGCACAAGTAAACCCTTTTGCCCTCGATTTGAATTGAGAACCGTATAATTTATTTAATGCTGCCCAGTCATGAAATAATGTAGTTTCTAAACAGAAATAGTCATTTAAAAATATACAATATGTCATCTAAACCTTCGCTCTTTAATATGTAGTAGATATACTTGTAAATATATTAATTCTCATTAGTGTTCTTTTTCTCCTATCTTTCCCTCCCACTCAAGTGAGACACAATAAAAACGAATGAGATCAGCAAGGTGATATTTGCAGAGCACCTACAATAGCACCCAGCCACTTTGGTATTTGCTCTGGGGTACCTAGGAAAATAATATTTATAAATGACCATTTACTGGGGAAAAGAAGTTACTGGATGGATGGATGGATGGATGGATGGATGGATGGATGAATGGATGAATAGATTTGCAGAGGTAGATGTGGGGTTCAGTTTTCTTAAAAATCTCTTAAATTATAGGGATCAACAAAACCGCTTATATGGAACCAATTTCCTAAGAATACTCTGTCATGGAAATGTTTTCTGCATACATTGTAACTATTTACAGCGTTTATTAGTAAGAAATCAAGGCTGCCTTTATAGATTTCATATTTAATAATTTTTAAAACCATAATTAGGCACTCAGAGTCAGCAGCTACACTATTTTTATGTTTCTCTACTTAAAAAACAGGTTTTTTTTGGAGCCATCCACCAGTGACAACTCAGGTGTGAGTTAACATTTGATAGTATCTCAAAGACCACATACAGACCCTCTGAGGAATGATTTACAAGTTCTGTCCCCCCCATCTAGCTATTCTACTGAAGATAACTCCCTTACATCCCAACCTTTTGACTCATGAACTGAGAGAGCCGTAGTCAGAGCTTTTTTCTATCCGTCAGTATTTTGTGTGACATGATAGAACATGATTTTTCTGTTAATTGTCAAGAGATAGGAGGTCTAAATAGATGGATGATAGCATGTATTAGCCAATGGGCAAAATGCAAGGAAGCAGCTGAAATCTTTGATTTCTGGATTCTCTTTTTGGAATGAAATTTGTTAGCCCTCATCATATTTTCAGGAAATAATACGATAACTTTAAAAATCTTTGCTCCTGTGGGTATAAAAAATGTCAAGTTTATTCCCTAGGTTTGCCAGTTATTTCGCTTTTTAAAATGTTACTGCTTCTGAAGTTTACTAGACATTTCATAAACAAATAGGGAGATGATGCTAATCTATATTTATTTTGTGCTTTATGGTTTACAAACACTCTGACACCATGTAATCCTCCATAGAGAGTCACTGATAGCCCCATATTTTTTAGCTGAAGAAACTGAGGTTCACAGAGGTTGCATTATAGCCTAGCTTTTCCAGCTGATACATGGTAAAACAAAAACTACAACCCTAATTTCTATCTTCATGCCTCCCCTGGAGGAAGCTGTGAAAAACGTCCTGGATATAACTTTGTCTCTAGTTAGTGGAAGTTATAACTCTGGCATTTATATGGGAAAAAAAATAGATCCAATTATGTAATGCTTTGCTGAGCCTAGTATCTTTAAATTACTATTTAATAAAATCAATTCGGTACAAATGGGGTTATTCTTATTTGCTTATCATTAGCTCTTTTCATCCATGATTTTCATTAAGTCTGCTTGTTGTAAGAGGATATGAGTGAAATGTAAGCATTATTTTCCTCGAGAATACAGAATACCACGAAGTACAGCTAACCTGTGTAACCAATCCCCATTAAGATAGAATTGAGAGATACATCTATATGTCCCACTTATCTTAGGCAAAGGGAACATTCACAAATGCATCTTCTAATTTTAATGTGACTTTGTGTAGTATAAAACTTACGCATTCTTGTGCTTGTGAGTGCTGTCCTGTTTGTTTACATGACAGTTTAGGGGCATGATTGTAGATATATTCTTGAGAAATCATTTGTCTTTTAGAAAATCACCTGAAGTCTAAAAGTTTTCAAGTAGATCTGAAAAAGCTCATTTCTCACTTAGTGGGGACTGGCCTTAATGACTGCTGGATTAAGGTGTGTTTGTCTGAAAGCAAATAAGGATGATTTCAGTCTCAGACGAAACCTTTAAAGTCACTCAGATGAATGTCCCACTGGGATTTGGACCCTGCCCACAATATTTCTGCCAAGTAGTTATCTGGTTATGCTTGAACACCTCCCACAAGGGGAAACTCACGATCTTTAAAGGTAACTTATTCCATCTTGAATTAGAAAAGTCTTATATCAAGCATAACTCTCTCCTTTGTACTTTTAATCCCTTAATTTTGATCCTTTCCTTTGGGGCTGTACAGAACACATTTAATCCGTCTTTCAAATGAAAGACTGTCAGTCATTTGAAGACAAGTAGTATAACACACACACACACACACACACACACCCTAACGCATAATCTCTGCTGTCCCTCTCCAGTCCTTTTTGTTGTAAGTGTGGTTCTGCCTTCCCACAATCTTGGTCAGTTTCTTCCTCAAACACACTTTAGTTTGCCTAGAACCACTTGAAAGTTTGATGCCAAAAATGGACCCCAAGTGCCAGTTGTGATATAATTGACTTGGCACTTAACCCAGCACATAGTAAAGAAGAAGCCGTGACTTAAAGATGAAAAACTTTTGTTTAAAATGTTTAAAGATAACGTCAGCTAGGCTGTATCTCTAGCACCTCTCACCACCGGTCTTTGTGGTATCATTGTTTGTGAAAGTGGACTTTTGAACTGTTTAGGAATACCTTTAGTTCCATTTGAAGTTGATTATTAAGTATCCAGGAAAATCAAAGATACTACAAAAATAATTAAAGGAACTTTAGAAGCATTTGAGGTATTTTTCTGCCGCGTGTCAGATATGAGATGAGGCTGCCCTCTAGTGGTTACTCGCCCATGGACAGCTAAACCCATAATGGTGCCAGTGAATTTCCCATCAGGCTAGTGGGAAGGTCAAAGGTTGTAGTTATTTTCTCAATTGGAATGAGACATTCTACACCAGATTCAAAAGTTTAACTCCTTGTTTTTCATGGTTATCAGAAATGTAACTGTGGAAGAGATACTGAATTTTTAAAGTTTGCTTTGGCAGGAAGTAAAGGAAAACATTTTTTAACTTAAGATAAAGCTGATTTATTTGCTGTTTGGCTCAATATTAAATTTAAGTGAAATTTGGTTTGTGAGTAAATAATTATTATGACATTTATAGTAATCCTTGTATTTTTTTAAGTTTCAACCTCCATTCTATTTCCCAGCCCTTGAATATATTTTAAAAAGAGGTCGTCATTTGATGAGCTAAATTCAGCATTTCCCCTTTTTAAATCTAGAGCTTTTCTTTTTCAAAAATGATAAACATTTAGGAAAAAAGTAAACTACAGTAGCTTTTGGGGGTAATAAAACAATTTTAAACATGGATGAAAAAACTATTAACCCCTTGGTTTCTGAAGATTTATGGTTAGATCATTTGGTTCACTTAAGTATATACAGTTTGCCTAAAAAATAAGATAGAGGATATGTCAGAAACTGCATGAGGTAGCGACAAGCATTCAGTTGCATAATTTTTAGGATAAATAGATAATACAAGTGGATTGTCAATTTGAATTTTGGTGTTGTAACAAGTGTGAAACAATCACAAAACAATCTGCTTTCTGTGTTGCAATCTAAGGGATGAATATAGATCTTCCTAGTTGCTTAAATGTTATTTGTTCCTGATGCTACACAGAGGTATAAGAATGCACATTTATATGAATTTTGCATTGCTTAAGAAGTCAAAGCTGATCTGAGCTAGAATAACCAGGGTAATAATAATGACAAATAGTCACCAGGCTTGTAAAGGATAACAGTGCTTACCTGTTCCTATTAGAAAGATGAAATTGCAGCATTTCATGAAAAACAAGAGAAAAAGCAAGGAAGCCTGCTGTTTGAACCTTTCTGTCATAGAAATAAGGCAGTGGTTCAGAAGTGAAGACTTGTGGTTAAGTTTCAGATCAGTTATTATTGAAGCCAACCGTTTTACAAACTGCGCCACCCAGAAGTGTGATTCTTTTACCACATGAGAAGTATTCTCTTTTTCACAGAATGTTATTTTCATTTTTCAGTTGTTGGAAGGGTTTTTGTCTCCTTTTTATTTGTTTATCTCACTTCAAATCTTCTGTAGAACACTGGGTGAAAATAAGTAAATACATTTGTTTCAGCAAATACTTAAGTGCCTATTGTGTGCTAGGTAATTCAGGTACCACCTTTGTGTTCTTATAATAGAGCTGAGACACCTTCCTCCCAATCAAGTGTCTTAAGCCATGAATCAGCGTTTAAAAAATGCACTGAGAAGTTGGCAGCCACACTTAGTCAGAGAAGGCTGCTTTATGACTGTTGAGCTTATAAGTTTGCATTTGCTATAAGCTACATGCCATTTAAAACAAAGGAGATTTTTGTGACATGCCAAACAACGCAATGATGAACATGATTTGCTTCCACATAAGCCATAAGTTAGCTCTAAAATCCTGCCTGAAACAGTGGGTCTGAAACTGTAGAGTACATCGCATATCCAGAGAGTCTTAAGAAGGCAGATCCCTGGGTCTCCCCCAGAGTCTGATTCTGTGTCTGGGGTGAGGCCCACAAAGGCGTGTATTTACACAGCATCTCCGATGTTTCTGATACAGCTGGTCCTTAGGCCTCACTTTGTGAAGCTCTGTCCTAGCCCGTCAGAGCTGGGTGGACCGCAAAGTCCTCCAGTCCTTTAGTGGTTCCCAAATGCCGTTGATCTTCACGGTCATCTGGGAAGCATTTAAAAAATAAATGCCGTTCTCCAGCAACACCTGCACAGATTCTGTTTCCAAAAGCCTAGGGGGAGGCCAAGGAATCTTCTTTTGTAAAAGATCCTCTCTTGAGGACGAGACGGGTTTGGGAACCACTGCTCGGGGCTAACCCATTCCTCTTACTCATGAGGAAAGGGAATCTCAGAAAGATAAATTACATTAAGGTAACCATTCACTTCCCTTTAGTTCACTCCCTTCGGCATGGAAGAGGTGCCAGATGTGAGCAATTTCTGGCGTTGTTATTAACACACTTGAAATATTTTTCTGTTAACTTTGGCCTTGCTATCAACCAGCATGCAGAAGAAAGAGGGCAGACCGTTACCTCAAATCTCTTACCCCAAGTGGCCCAAACGGGAGAGAACCCTGAGGCTGTTTTGGTGCTGGAGGCGGCTGTGAGACTTTTCAAATCCTACACTCCTTTTCAGCATAAAGTCTTGTCCAGAATCCCCAGCCTCTGCATGTGACGTAGACACAATGCATTTTAGCCTTCAGTGTGTGCCTGGGCTGGGTCTTGCCAATATTGTGACCACTTAGCAGGAGCAGGCTAGGAGTTCTACTGCAGAAGTCAAGGCCAACTCAGTGGAAACAGTGATGTCTTTTCAAGGTTGCTTTATTCAGCAACAAAGTAAAGGTTTCAGTGCCCTGGAAGCTGATCAGGGCTTCCTGTTTAGCACATGGCCTTTCTCAGGCACTGAGCATCTGCTGTGTATCTGCCAGTGTCGAGGCTCTGGAGGTGACGTCCAAACAGGGGAGACCAAATGCTGCCTTCATGCAGCTTAGATTCTAATCTGGTGGGATAGATCAAAGTAGACTTCCTCTGGCTGGTGTGGAGAAGGACCACGTGCCCGCTTCCGTACTGCGACACCAGCCCCCTTTTTCTTTTGAAAATGCTGGTGTGTTATCTCATTTTTGTGGCAGATGTGATGCTGGCAGCCGAGGGGACAGCAGTGATCGTGTCAGTCTCTGGTCTCTGTGAGGGTACATTCTGGTGGGAGAGGTAGATAATACTTAGGTAAACATATCAATGAACTAGATAAATGCAGATAATGACAACAGCTAGGCCAATGTAAAAACAGTATAAAGGTTTAGAAATGCTTATGGCCTCATGGGTCAGCATCAGGGAACTGAACCAAAAAATTTTCCCAACTGATGGTGAACATGTTGCAATAGACCTCATAGGTCATCTGCTCCCAATCTGGTCTGCACATTAATCTATCTGGAGAGTTTTTAAAAGATATACAAGCCTTGGCTATGCTCCTGCAGATTTCTGACTTTATTGGTCTCAAGGTGTAAAGCTCAAGTATTGCTACATTTTTACAGATACTCAGATAATTCTGGTTGAGAAACCTCTGAAGTCCAGCACCCTCACTTTACACGTGAGTCACCCTGTCTGCAGCGCAGCAAAACAATGTTGAGTAGTGGAAACCCCCCTACATAGGGTAGGGGACGATGAAGACATGGGTTCTTGTCCCAGATCTGCGATGCACTAATTGTCAGGTTAAACCTCAGTTGTTCACTTTCCCTGTTTTTAAAGCTAAAGGGTTGGACTTGGTAGCCACCAAGATCTTTTCCATCTCTACCATTCTCTGAAACTGTTTCTATTACAACAGAAACATGGTCTAGTTTCTTGTTTGAGACTTGGGAGAGGTAAATAAATGCCTCCTACTTTCCTTATTCCCTGTCTCTACCCTTAATTGCTATAGGTGCTTCGATCAGCTAATCAGTTCCTTTCGGAAGTGAAAATTTAAGGTAGAAAGAGGTCATTGCTTTATGCTATTTAAATAAATTTAAGAACAAGCCAGTTTTCATTAATATTAATAATAAATATGCCCAGACTTAGTTCTAGAAAATTACAGTCATACCTTATTTATCAAATTCTAGCCCAAAGCTTTTTCTGTTTTTGATGGTTGATTTAAAACCAAGGGGTGGGGGCTGTTTAAAAATGGAAACCATGGAATAGCCTTAACCATTGCACACCACGGTAATTTTATTCTTTACCAAATATTCCAGGCCAACAACCCAAAGAAATTGAGTCTCTCCCAATGTATCGTCTGCAGTTTATTAGCAAGCAGAAACAATGTATCTCTTGTGATGCCATCTTATTTTATTAAAAAAAAAAGAAAAAAGAAAAGAAAAACTGAACTAAACTCCAGCATGAAAAAATATCATTTAACTTCCTCATTTGAGACCTGGCATCTTTAAGAACTTGGATTTCATTGAAACGTTTATTCAAAAAGACAGCAGTTCATTATAAACCAGCATGGTGTGATGTAAGCACCTTAAGTTTATTTCCTTGTATGGAATTTCCCAGTGGGGTTTGATAATATTCAGCAGTTTCAGAAGCGATAAAGGAGTTTGAAAAGAAAATCTGATGGGAGCTGGTAAATGAAATTAGAGCCATATCTTTTTCAACAGAGATCTTTACAGATTTGCATATTGCCTAGTTTGTCTGTATATATTTAAGAAATTGTACATACATTGCGTTCACCGGCACATGTTTGCCCTAGACACAAGATTATGAAAAATCATCTTCCTCTCACTTAAGTAGCATCCATAATAGCAAGCCACTTTTGAAAATGATATTGTTTAACAGAACAATTGGTTTGATAGAAATCCATTTCTAAAGCAATGTTTCTACCACAAGCAAAATCTTGTAAAACAGAAGCATTTTGTTTCCACCATTGCAGAGAAACAAAGTTGTTTAAGATAAGTTAAGATGTCTCAGAGTTTTGGCAGTCTTTCTCAGCCCCCTGCTGCTGTTGCGTTCAGAATCCCTTTTGAAGTGGCTTGGAAGTTTCTATGCAATTTCAGTGGCTGCTTGGGGGAAATATTGGCTAAACTACTCATTTTGACTGTTAAAATGGATTGAGTGTTTTCAGAATGTTTTCGTTTGCTAGAAATATGTTTTGCACTCGGGCTTCTCTTGTTGAAGAAGGTTGGTTACCAGCCATCTGATGATGCCTCAGGGTGTTTACAGAAAATGTGGGTGCTGTAGTTATATTTGAGCACAGCCCTCCCCCAACAAAGATAGTGTGGTAATCAGCAGGAATGTGAAAACATGTATTTAAGGATTGATGCTTGTAAAAGAGGTGCTGTAAAGAAACATAGTTGTTCAGATGTAAGAAATGACTGACAGCTCCCCTTGTACGCATGCTAGTAACAATAAAGTCTAGAAGTTCAACATCAAAGCGATCACAGCTTACTCCACCAGTGACTTGCACATCAAAGAGGGAGCACAAGACAAAGGAAGTGCACTGAGGTATGTTTCTGCCTCATAGCCAGATCCTCAGGGGGAGCTCCCAGAGCTCCTTTCATGAATGCATAGTGATTTTTTGCAGATCAGCGTCTTCATTTCATAAATGACCAGGAATATAAAAGCAGGGCAAATGAACACCATAATTGCTCCCATCACTTTAAGTTTGGTTCGGAAAGATTCATCACAGGAGCGACTGGTCTCTCTGGTTTCCTTGAGTAGTGAATTCTATACCAGTGTGGGCAACTCTAATTTCACCTAATATAGTACCGGGGAATTATTCACAAAATAAGAGAGAACAAAGTGGATACATTTCAAGTTGGTGGATTGGAATTATGCTTGAGAACATAAAACTGGACCTAAGTTAGTGTGCCTCTTTTTTCTTTCCTCTTGATTGCTTCATATTTTTGAATTAACATTGTGGGTGGATTTCTGCTGAATCAGGTGTGCATTACTTAACAGGTGTGTGTGATAATGAAATTTAGACCTGTTAAACCTGCTTTTAATTAATTACCAGATCTATGCCTCAGTTCTCCAACTCAAATCATGTGTACTCCAAAATGCCAAAAGTAGAACAGGAAGAAGAATCTGGGTTTAGCTTTCTTCCCTCTCTCTTGATATTACATTGAAAATAAAATTAACCATGCAAGTATTATGAGTGGTTTTAAATAATGGGCTTTTTTTTTTTTTTTGCTTGCCTTTGAAATTTAAAGTTCTTTTATAGTTCATCTTCAGTAATTTACTCATTTTTAAATGCTATTGAAAAATAGTAGTGCTCTGTGTAGTCGTTAATAAATACAAAGCAGCTTTCTCAAGGCTCTAGGGAGACCTAATAAACAGAACTGTGTTACTAATTGATGCTATACTGAGCTGACAAAAGCGGTGCATCAGTAAACAGAAGTTAGAAAGCAAGAAGTTAAGGAACTATAGGGGATTATGTAGACATCAAGGGTTGGAAATTATAATAAGGCCTCTTTAGGGGAGCGTTAATTTGCATGGGGCTGAATTAGGACAACCAGTTATTTCTGAGGACGCTACTAAGAGCTCATCCAAAATAACCCCCAAAGTGAAAGGTTTGGGAGAGAGTTGGGAGTTAGGTGAGATGGAGGGGGGACTGAGCATGTCATGTTTCCTATAACTCATGGTAGTTCAATCGTTTTCTCAATAGCATGTTAGAATAGCTAGCTTTCTTTGTTAGGAGAAAATGCTGATGAAATCAAGAGTACTGTAATTTCTTTGTTCTATACACACAATTTATGTTGAACTACCACAATGGATTTTTTTTTTTTTTAAGCAGGAAGGGCAGGAGAGTGGAGACAGAAATAAACCTTTTAAATCTTCTTTACGTGAACCCCACAAGGACATAAGCATTTAGCAGATTAGAGAGTGTTTGGATTTATAGATACTATCCTCTACAGTAGTGGTCTTCAATGTGTGATACAGGGACCCCCTGCGAGGCCCCAAGGCCCTCTCAGGGGCTCCAAGAGATAAAAACTAGTTCCATAACAATACTAAGGCATTGTTTCCCCTTTTTACTACGGTGACCATTTGTATTAATGGTGCAAAGCATTGGCGGGTAAAACTGCTGGCGCCTTAGCAGGAAGCAGAACAGTAATGCCAAGCTGTACCAGCAGCCATGGTATTCTTCATTACTGTGCAGTTGCTGTTAAAAAAAAAAAAAAGTTTCATTTAAGAATGTCCTTGATGAAGCAGAAAATTAACTTCATTAAATTTTGACCCTTGAGTCCACACCTTTTTAATGTTCTTTATGACAAAATTGGAAGTTTGCATAAAGCACTTCTGCTTTATACCTAAGTGCCATGTTTGTCTCCAGGGAAAAGTACTTGTGTCACTGTTTGAGTTAAGAGCTGAACTAGCTGTTTTTTTAATGGAATGCCACTTTACTTAATAGAGTAACAGACTATAATTATTCAGATGTGGATATGTTTCATATAGTTTCTCAAAAATGAACTTTGAGTCTGTTATCTCAAGAAAAACAGTTCACACTATTTACTGCCCATACATTCAGGCAAAAATCTGAATTCTGGAAAACTTGTATCCAACCCCATCAATTTGACAGCTTCCCAATACTTACAAACTTTTCTGATGATATGGGTGGTGATATTAATCAACATAATTCCTTGATATAATCACATCTAATAATGAAATGTGTCAAAATCTGGAAGATATACAAAACTCAGTGAACCAGTAGTTTCCAAGTGACCCATGTATATATTATAATTATAATTATAAAAATATACATAGGTAAATGATCCACTCAAAGTGCAAAATATACTGGTGTATTTTAATTTAGCAAAGTACAATAAGTCAGTGATATGGTTTCAGGTTCCATATTCTAACTGATCTTTAAGAAACTACCACTTGTTGAGTTTTAGTGTAGTACCACAGAAGAATATCCAAAATTATCTGAAAAGGCTATTATAATACCTTTCCTTTTTCTAGCTACATCTCTGTGAGGCCAGATTTTCTTCACATACATCAACCATAAGAGCATAACACAACAGATTGAATGCAGAAGCAGCTATGAGAATCTACTTGTCTTCTTTTAATAGCCAGATATAAAAAGATTTGCAAAAATGTAAAATAATGGTATTCTTCATGCTAACTTTTTGTCTTATAAAATATACTTATTTTTATATGTTAGTATGCAATGTGTTTATTACTATTATTTTAAGATGAATTATAAGTAAATGATGTAAATGTTCCTAGTTTTAACTTCTAATATGGTAATGATTGATGTATAACCCACAAAAACAAAAGCTGTTTGCAGGTTTTTTGTTTTTTTTTTTTTTCTTTTTTGGAAACAAAGTCTCGCTCTGTAACCCAGGCTAGAGTACAATGGCTCGATCTTGGCTTGCTGCAGCCTCCACCTCCTGGGTTCAAGTGATTCTCCTGCCTCAGCCTCCCGAGTAGCTGAGATTACAGACACGCACCACCACACCCAGCTAATTTTTGTATTTCTAGTAGAGACAGAGTTTCACCATGTTGGCCAGGCTGGTCTCGAACTCCTGACCTCAGGTGATCCGTCTGTCTCAGCCTCCCAAAGTACTGGGATTATAGGCGTGAGCCACCACACGGGGCCTCTTTGCAGTTTTTAGAAGCATAAAAGTATATACAGAGACCAAAAAATTTGAGATCTCTTGCTCTGCAATTTACTGTAGGAGATGTAGTCTGAAAATTATATGACAAAGCACAAGGTAACAATAAAAGCTATTTAAACAATAGCTTTAAATTCAGACAGATTTATCAGATGAGCCATAAATTATATTAAACAAAACACTTTCAAACCTGAATTCAAGAGCAAATTTTCTAATCCTCGTTTTCTTTATAATGTCTTCATCTTTAGTAACAGTGGAAGACCAGAATCTTTGCTGATATTCTGTTTTCAGAGATTTTTTTTTTTCTTTATCAATATAGCAAAGATCTGGGCATAAAATTTGTGGTTTACAGAGGCTTTACAGTTTATCTTTAATCATCTGCAACCTATATTAGCAAAAATAGTACTAGTAAATGATGGTCGTTTTTCTTTTTTTTTGATTTGGGCTTGCATGGAGGAAAAAGCTTTTATACAATCAGTACAACTTCCAGAGCTATCCCAGCTCCTGAAAGATGCGACAGTTTTGTCATGAATGTAGGCACCTTGGAGAATTTTATTCCTGTGTGTACAGATGGAAAGCCCTTGCAGGCCCTGCCACCATGCAAGTGATGGGCACCTTAACACATACACTCCCCTTCAGACCTTCTCCAAGGGGGAAGAGTTCTGCCCAGATAGCTGTCAGCACCTGAGCGTGACAAGGAGGCTAAGCCCTCAACTAACAGATACACTTGGCAGAATCAGTTCCATTATACTAATTAAATATGTGAAAGCCCAACCTGCCCTGAAATTTCTTGTGAAAAATAACATGCAGTTGGAAAGCAATGCCCAAATACTTGTCCTTAATTTTATAATCACTTTGTTGGCATCTAACATATAGACATTCACATTGCCCTTTGTGGCTGGGCCATCTGCTTCTTTGTTATTATCAAATAAGGGGCATGCAGGTCTTGCCTTCCATTTGGTTTCCTATCAAAAGGCTGTCAGTTGCGTGGGAGCAAATGTGTTTTGGCACGTTCTGCATTTCCAGGGTCTTGCTTCTGACTCTTATAACTAAGAGAAAAGTTGGTGCCCCCAGAGCCAAATCAGTCTGAGAACATCGGGATACATTGCTCCCGGCATGGTTTTATTAGCCAGTTAAAGGGATAGGCTGAAGCATACTCACTGTATAAACAGAAGTTGTGCAATGGCCCACAGCTACCCTGCCCATGAGAAAAAGCACCTCCTGTCTTCTGTGGATCTGCCCAAAATTAGGAGGGCTGAGGAGAATGAGATGGCCCCGTTTCAGAACAACTCGCAGTGGTGATGTGGGGGAAGGACGGGAGTGAAGAGGAAGGAAAGCAAGGCTAGCCATCCTCTATTCTTGGAGAGGGTGTTGGGAAGGTGCAGCTGAGGAAACCCTGGCTGTTTAAAGGGTGAGAGAAGTAACTACATGCCCACTCACGGTTAAAAAGAAAACAAAACTTCTAACTTTCCAATTTGGGAAATAAAAGTGTAAGATAATTATTCTCTTTGAAGTAAAATGGCTCATGTTTAGGCATTGTATTTTCTTAAATTTTTAGCATTTTCTGACTAACTGAACTTTAAACAATAAATGTTATAAGCTAAGTCTTGCATTATTCGGTGATTTTGACCCAGGCATGGAAAACTATTTTAAAAAACCAAAGGGACATTTTTTTTTTGATCTGGGAGTATTGCCTGTGAACATTCATAAAGCTTACATTTATTATTTGTGTCCGTTTCTGTTTACATGTTGCACTTCAATAAAAAGCTTACCAAAGGGCAGGAGGATTCTAGTATATACATATACATATATATATATATATATATATTTTTTTTTTTGTAAATAATATATTCTCAGTACTGAAAATATTCTCTAGACCCAACTTTGGAATTTTTCACTCTGTCATTTACCAAACATTTTGTTTATTCTCAGTTCCTTTGTACCACCATTTCACTAAAGGTAAATTGGACCTACGACCTTACAGTAGGGAAGCTAAAGGCATTTATACTTCAAGTACATGTACAAAGCCATAACTCCGTATCATGAAGGTCCAGTATCAACTTTTACAGGATTGTTTTCTTGCTTTATAACCATTGGCTTTTGAATGATCCGCTAGTCAAGTGGGAAGGAAAAAGTGAATCCGAAGATATGGTGACGTTGCTATAGGAATAGGAAGGTCTTCTAAGACTTAATGCTGTCTGTGCACTTTCTAGCTCTTTGCTGAAGGGTCTGGCCCTAGGTTAAGGCTGGCATTAGACACATGGAGTTATGTTTTCGAAACTGATCATCTCCTCTCTCAGGGCTCTCGGTGGCCTTCTGGTTTAGCTGGGGGCAGAGTTGCCTAATCACCATATAAAAAATCAAGCAGTACAATCTCCAGACCTCCTCCTCTTCTCCTGCCCCTGACTCAGTATTTTGATCTTGTGTCCCATTCTCTCCTGGCTCTTCCGGGTGACACAAGATACAGAAATAAGAAAGACTATCAGAAAGTTGGCATAGGCATAAGAGCAAGCATGGATCTGGAAATTTTTCCAAATATAAGGCTTAAGTCCCAGAAATGCCATGTATTAGCTGAAGGATCTTGGGTAAGTCATGTAACCTCACTAACCTCAGTTTTAGCATCTATCAAATAAAGATGATAATAACTTCTACCCATAGGGATTTTTGAAAAGAAGGAAGTAACACGTGGAAGGCACTTAATGCAGTGTCTCACATGTGACAAGCACTTAGCATATGGCAGGCACTGAAGTATTGTTATTAACATCCTCATCCTCTCATCCTCTTGTACACATGACAAATGGTACACATCACGTATTCAAGTTTGAAGTTAGGGTAATGAGTTCATCCAGCCTTAGCTGGTACACATTGCATTTTAACAGGGGCCTTTGCCACTGCCCAAGCGTATGAGTTATGTGGTCTGGTCAGATGGGGGATGATGGAAGGAGAACTTGCATGAAATTTCTCATCATATGACATAAGAGGCTTCTAATTCTGCATTATCCAAGCCCTGCTATTTGTAACCAGTAATACATGTTCTGAGCCTGTCATTTATAAAGCGCTTCCTGTGTGCCAAGCACCGTGAAATAGATTACCACATTTAATACTTACAGTAGCCTTTCATCCCCTTTTTACAGAGGAGGAAGCGGAGACTCAGAGACGCAGAGCAACCTGTCTGGGATCACAGGGCTAGCACATAGCTCCAACTGGGGACTGAGTCTGCCAGACTCGCAGGGCTGGGCTAACCCTGCTCTGCTCTGACCCGACAGCCCCAGCACCACCGGAGTCTCAGAAACACACATTGTTCCAGATTCCGATATTAGGTCATCATGCAAATTGAGGTTAGGGGCTTTTTCTGAACACTGCAGTGGAATGGGAGTAGACAAAATACACATAGAAATGGATGGAGCATGTGATGTGTGCCAGGCACTATAAAAAGTGCTGGAACCAGAAAGATGAAAAGATGCGGTCCCTGCCTTCAAGGAGCTCACAGGCCAGGGAGGGCCCAAGGTGGAAATAAAATCATGACACAGTGTAAATGCCAGATTAGAGGAATGCAGGAGATGGTAGGAGCACAGACGAGAAGCACACATCAGACTGAGGGGTTAGGAACAGCTTTTTGGAAGAGGTGAAGGCTTAGCTGAGCTTTGAAGCAGAGGAAGGTTGTTGCCAACAAATGGTTGAGCTTGTGAAAATCCCTGAAAGCTAGACAGAGAGCAAGGCAAGGCGGGGACTGCAGAAGACGAGGCATGTAGAGGAGACCGGTGGGGTCTGAACTATGACGGGCTCTCGCCCTCATTCTATGGGAGTTGCTAGGAGGCCACGGAGGGAAATCGCCAGATGTTTTTAAGGCACATGAAGAAACCCGAGAAACAATCAGGTATTCTCAGTATCTTCCTTTCCTTTAATTATTTCAAGGGGATAAAAAAGCTTTTTGGACACGGCAAAGGACTCTTCTGTGGTATGATTTGGGTTTCTGGGCGGCCGCTCTGCCTCTTGTATGGTGTTGAGAGATGTATGAAAGGCATCCGCCACAAGTCTCCTTCAATGGATTTCTGCACTTTGCTTGTTAGAAATTGATTCAGGGACTTCATTATGATGTTGCCAAGATGAATGGGGCAGTCGTGTTTTGGCTTAACGCTGCCAGAAGGAGGGAAAACAAGTTCTGTGGTGCCGCAGTTCAATCACGCTGCTTACAGAAGTAGGGCCATGAAAGGATGGAGGAGTGTGTCTTTGATACTAGAAACCCTGTAGCCCTGTTGGTGCTACAAGCGAATGCTTAAATTAAAGGTTGGAGCCAGCTTTCAAGTATTGACTGTCGAGCAAAAAGCTCAGCCCACACTCATGTACTTACTCAGGCTTGTTAAAATAAAAATACACTCTCGGCTGAGCTCGTGTCACAGCCGGTGTAATTATTACATTAAAGATGGTTGTTTGGATTAGAGTTGCTGTGGTACACATTTATTTAAAGATACGCTTGGTAATTTAGTACATGTTAGTCAGGACTCATGCCCAAACTGTGAAGAAGTATTCGTTGCCAGCTGCCTCTCAGGTTGCTTTTGTATGCAAGGTAAACACTTGAAACTTGGCAAATTGGTCCAGAATAGTGGTGATTTGACTTCCTTGCCCCTGGACCAGTGGCTTCACTCACGCAGCTCTCATCTCCTACTGAGGATGAAAATGGCATCAACCTCACTGGATTATTTTGAGGTTGTTAAATGAGGTAACACATTTCAGGTGGTTGGCCCATCAGTAAATGCTTCTTCATAAATATAGTTTTGTTATCTATATTATGTATCGATTTGTTTTTAAAAGGTAGGAGGGAGTATGACTAAAAAGCCATTCTTTTTTTTTTTTTTCTTGCTGCCAATGGTAAAAGCAGGATGGTCCAGTTGTCTATAAGAGCCATGCATTTATTAAACCCTGTGGGTTATATTCCCTATATTTCTGATGGTTCACTGTACCCAGAGCATTCAAGTGTTTAGTAAAGCTGTAAAAGGTTAAGTTGTGAAAGGTTTTGCAAATATGAGGGATGATGCCCATTTTCTGGTAGGTTTCTTATGGGGTTCTTTCCCCCAAGGTACACATTTCTGAGTGATTCTCCCTTCTTTGCCCTTTGCTGGCCATGTGAAATAGAGGACCTCATCTTCTCCAACAAAAGAATCCACATTAAAGCCACTCACGGACCTGCTTTCTACATTTAAAGCTACTCAACTTTGCTATGTAATTGTAAGGCTCCCAGATTCAAAGCATGGCTATTGAGCAATGGATGAGGGTATACCTAGTATTTTTTCCATAGACTTATGGAGTCTCATGCATGGAATTTAGATGTCAGGCCTCCCTGTCCTCATCTGGGAGTACTGGGATTCATGAGCTACTCCTCTGTGCTCTGCAGTATGTTCTGGTGTGTTTAAGGTAAGGTATTATTCTATTTACACAAATCACCCTCACACCTTGTACTTTTTCATGGATTATTACTTTTTTAATGAGGTAACAGAAATGCAGTGAGGTCAATTTATATGTTGGCATAACATTCTAAAAAGTGAATTTTGATAACTTCCCAGCAGGGAAGAAAATTTTCATCGTAGAAAGTGACATAGCTAAATACAACAGTCCCATAGCTAGCTGGGCATTTTATAGACTATTAGACCTGTAAGAGACCTTAGCAGTCATCTAGTCCAATCTGCTAACTTTATAATCGGGTAGTTGGGAGATGAAACACCATGCCCAGGATCAGTTAGTGGCAGGGACTAAAC
>NW_012106731.1:1235070-1244606 GCF_000951045.1 Mandrillus leucophaeus
TATTACATTAAAGATGGTTGTTTGGATTAGAGTTGCTGTGGTACACATTTATTTAAAGATACGCTTGGTAATTTAGTACATGTTAGTCAGGACTCATGCCCAAACTGTGAAAAAGTATTCGTTGCCAGCTGCCTCTCAGGTTGCTTTTGTATGCAAGGTAAACACTTGAAACTTGGCAAATTGGTCCAGAATAGTGGTGATTTGACTTCCTTGCCCCTGGACCAGTGGCTTCACTCACGCAGCTCTCATCTCCTACTGAGGATGAAAATGGCATCAACCTCACTGGATTATTTTGAGGTTGTTAAATAAGGTAACACATTTCAGGTGGTTGGCCCATCAGTAAATGCTTCTTCATAAATATAGTTTTGTTATCTATATTATGTATCGATTTGTTTTTAAAAGGTAGGAGGGAGTATGACTAAAAAGCCATTCTTTTTTTTTTTTTTCTTGCTGCCAATGGTAAAAGCAGGATGGTCCAGTTGTCTATAAGAGCCATGCATTTATTAAACCCTGTGGGTTATATTCCCTATATTTCTGATGGTTCACTGTACCCAGAGCATTCAAGTGTTTAGTAAAGCTGTAAAAGGTTAAGTTGTGAAAGGTTTTGCAAATATGAGGGATGATGCCCATTTTCTGGTAGGTTTCTTATGGGGTTCTTTCCCCCAAGGTACACATTTCTGAGTGATTCTCCCTTCTTTGCCCTTTGCTGGCCATGTGAAATAGAGGACCTCATCTTCTCCAACAAAAGAATCCACATTAAAGCCACTCACGGACCTGCTTTCTACATTTAAAGCTACTCAACTTTGCTATGTAATTGTAAGGCTCCCAGATTCAAAGCATGGCTATTGAGCAATGGATGAGGGTATACCTAGTATTTTTTCCATAGACTTATGGAGTCTCATGCATGGAATTTAGATGTCAGGCCTCCCTGTCCTCATCTGGGAGTACTGGGATTCATGAGCTACTCCTCTGTGCTCTGCAGTATGTTCTGGTGTGTTTAAGGTAAGGTATTATTCTATTTACACAAATCACCCTCACACCTTGTACTTTTTCATGGATTATTACTTTTTTAATGAGGTAACAGAAATGCAGTGAGGTCAATTTATATGTTGGCATAACATTCTAAAAAGTGAATTTTGATAACTTCCCAGCAGGGAAGAAAATTTTCATCGTAGAAAGTGACATAGCTAAATACAACAGTCCCATAGCTAGCTGGGCATTTTATAGACTATTAGACCTGTAAGAGACCTTAGCAGTCATCTAGTCCAATCTGCTAACTTTATAATCGGGTAGTTGGGAGATGAAACACCATGCCCAGGATCAGTTAGTGGCAGGGACTAAACTCTGGGGCCCCTCAGGCTTCTGTCACGATCTTTCCATAGTTCATGCTTCATCTAAGAGTGCCACAGAGAGCTCAGGTGTAATATTATGATACCAAAAAGTGCTGTCAGTGATGTCTTAGGCCTCTTTAACTCTCTTAAAAACTAGGCTATTCATTTCCATCAAAAGGTTTAATTGGCCTGCACAGTTATTTGTGTTTTCATAGAAAAGGGAAAAAACTAATTCTAGTTAAGAGTAACAGCACACAGAAGGACTCCCGTATGCACTGGGGCTGTAATTTAGTCTTTACAGGCACACACACACACACACACACACACACACACACAAACACAGGAAACCACTTCAAATATACCATTACGATGAATTCAAACTGTGTCAGGGACATCAACAAAACAGTGTCCCTTCATGCTGAGTATTGTGAAAATGTATCCTTGTTGTTTGCTGTGGTCTCCTGTGGGAGGCACGTAAAAATTACTACACCCCCCGGGGAAAAAAAAAATAGCAAGCACAGTAAATAACAGCCTTCAGATAATACCGATGGGTAAACATTTCCAGAATTGATTATAGAAACTACTGTTGACAAGCCACTAGCAGGCAAAATGAGGAGAGAGGAAAAAAAAGAACTTTTATCTGCCATTCAACACTGGGCATACAAGGCAGGATACAGACAGGGTGAAATAGCTGATTAATATGGTAATGTACCTCATTGCACATGTAGGATCGTGAGACAGGCCTGAGTTATCTGGTCCAAGCCACTCCTGTTACCCCAGAGAAAACAGAAACTTGGAAAGGTTAAGTGGCTGGCCCAGCATCACACACTTAGCAGCAAAGCCAATTTTGGAACCTTGGTCTCTTGACTCTCAGTCTAGTGCTCCAACTACTGTACCGTGACCCTCTAATTGAATCTATGATGGCACCTGTGTCAGGGGTACAAGATGAGGCTCATGGAAATTTATCCAAATGAATAACTGTTTTAAAATCATCATTAAAACTGTCCATGGGCCAGGCGCAGTAGCTCAGACCTGTAATCCCAGCACTTTGGGAGGCCAAGGTGAGCAGATTTCCTGAGCCCAGGAGTTCAAGACCATCCTGGGCAACATGGTGAAACCCTGTCTCTACAAAAAAATGCAAAATAATAATAATAATAATAATAATAATAATAATTAACTGGATATGGTGGCACACACTTATAGTCCCAGCTTCTCAGGAGACTGAGGTAGGAGGATAACCTGAGCCTGGGGAAGTCAAGTCTGCAGTAAGCTGTGATCATACCACTACCCTCCAGCCTGGGTGACAGAGCAAGACCTCGTCTCAGAAACACACACACCCACCCCCACACAAAACAAAAATAATACTGTCCATGGTTTTAAGCATTCTCCTGAAGACAAAAACTTGTTAATATGGTACCGTATAAAATCTCAGTTTATCTTCACATCCAGAAAGGAAGGCATTTTTCGTGCACGTTTAGTTACTCAACAAATATTTATGAAGTGCCCGGGTTGTGTTTATGTCACCGACGGCCCATGATCGGCTATCTTCTCTCTTGTGTCTGAGTCAAATAAGCAGGGGGATTGTTGAATCTGTCCCCTCCACCTCCCTTCTGTCTAAGGATCTCATGCTCACATTGTCTTACTTTTCTCTAGTTTTTCCTATCCTTTTAATCTGATCTTTAAATGTCAGTCTCTGTTCTCATCTCGCTTTTTAACGAGTGTGGGTTTCTCGTGTTTATCTTGCTCTCCTTTTGCTGATGTATTTGCATCACTTTAGCTGCAGTTAATATCTGCTAAATCAAACCATATTGGCTTGAATAGCTTCCATTGATTTGTGAATACGAGAATGCTTCAGCTGCCTGGCCCTGCTCTCTGTACGTTCTTTGTCGCCAGTAGGTTTAACTTACTCAAAACCTTCCTTGTCTACATCCCTCTTTTACCCCTGTATTGTTCATCCTCCCCTGTTCAAGCCATTCAGCCTTTTGAGCTGTCGTTACTGTAAGGGAGTGACTGCTATTTCATTTACTCATTATTTACTGAATTAGGAGACTGTCAGTTTTCTTTGCTGTTGCCCTGTTTCCCCTTTTAACTACCACCCTTCTGCCCAGTTATCATGAGGACCAGAATCACTATTGTCATGAGCTAGCCTGTATTGAGCATTTACTACATATTTACTAAGCATCATTCAGAAGACTTGAATTATGTAAAAATGAGTCCTTTGGGTTTTTTCTTTTCTTTTTCTTTTTAAAGAGACAGGGTCTCACAGGCTGGAGTGCAATGTTGCGATCATAGCTCACTGTAACCTGGAACTCCTGGGCTCAAGTGATCCTTCTGCCTCAGCCTCCCCAGTAGCTGGGGCTACAGGCATGTGACACCACACATGGCTATTCTTTTTTTAATTTTTTATAGAGATGGAGTCTCTCCATGTTGCCTAGGCTAGTCTCGAACTCTTAGGCTCAAGCAGTCCTCCCACCTTGGTGGTTTCTTTTGAGAAAGAGTACAAAATGAACAAGCCACTTTCGTTGATTAATTTAATTCAACCAATTTTCTATATATAATACCTCTGACCACAAAGAAATGATTAGATTCTAAATGCCAGAAGATGGAGGTGTGAAAAGACACTAACCACAAAAAGGCCTTTTGTAAACTGTATTATCAGCCTATTTTACACTCCAGGAAATGCCATAATCATGAGATTTTTTTTTTTTTTAGTGCAAAACCATCTAAACTGAAATCCATATGAAAAATATCAAAACTATTCAGTCAACTTTTACCTACTTCACTTTGTCATTCAACAACTCCGTTCCTTCCTTGCAAAGCAAGGAAAAGTAAAAGAAGCTCTCAGGTGAGTGAGCTCTGGGTCAAGGCCTTTCGAGTGGAAGGACAGGAGGTCCTGGACCTTGGTCTGATGTGTTCCAGGATGTGTGTCTGGCCTGCTTCCTGCCTCCCAGTGATAGCAGCAGCAAGTCCTGGTCTCCCCGACTTCCCAGTGAGATCTAGGCTAGACTTCCCAGTGAGATCTAGGCTAGACTTCCCAGTGAGATCTAGGCTAGACTTCCCAGTGAGATCTAGACTAGACTTTCCAGTGAGATCTAGACTAGACTTCCCAGTGAGATCTAGGCTAGACTTTCCAGTGAGATCTAGGCTAGACTTCCCAGTGAGATCTAGGCTAGACTTCCCAGTGAGATCTAGGCTAGACTTCCCAGTGAGATCTAGGCTAGACTTTCCAGTGAGATCTAGGCTAGACTTTCCAGTGAGATCTAGGCTAGACTTCCCAGTGAGATCTAGGCTAGACTTCCCAGTGAGATCTAGGCTAGACTTCCCAGTGAGATCTAGACTAGACTTCCCCAGTGCCTTGTCGGAGGAAAGAGGCTTCTTCTTTCCTCAGAAGCATTCTGACACCACACTGGGCCAGGTTATGCAAACATGGAGGTGTGGGTCTTGAGAGTAGCTCATGAACATTTCTTTCTTCTTTCCCTTAACTATATCAGCAGTAGAGAGCAGAGAAAGAGAAGTCTTCACTGCCATGCAGCCTCATGGAGGTGCTGAAGGTTCTCCCAGGTAGGAGAGGACTTTAGGCTTCTTTTGGCATCACTACCCTCAGGATGCCTGGCTGTTCCACCGTTCTGTGGGTGGGACAACCCTTGTCTGGCAGAACAGAAAGGTGCACAGGGGCAGAGGTAACAGCAGGAGACATAAGCATTGTCCTATCCATTTTCCAGCAGAGGACCACTCTCCTATCCAGAGCTTATTTTCCTGGAAACCATTCTCTCCATAAAACAGTGGTTCTCAACTGGGGGCATTTTTGACCCCCAGGGAACATTTGTCAGTGTCTAGAGAGATTTTTTGATTAATACAATTAGAGAGGGCTATTAGCATCTAGTGGGTAGAGGCCAGGGATGCTGCTAAACATTCTACAGTGCCCATGACAGCCCCACAACAAAGAATTATCTCACCCAAAATGTCAATAGTGCCAAAGCTGAGAAACCCTGCCACAGAGCATGCTTTCTACCTTCTGTTCATCATAGGCCCCTTACATATGACATCTTCATTTTCATTTTCAACCCAAACACATTTTATTTAACACCACACAACTTCAGTTTTAAGTAAAGGAATAAATGGAAAACTTTATTGGCACGAGAAAGAAAAAAAAGGGAAAGTAATGCATTACCAAAAGAAGCTGGAGATAATCGGTATGTATGAACTTATGCAATGGTAGAATTATTCTTACTAATAAAAGAGGGTATCGGCTGGGCCTGGTGGCTCACACCTGTAATCCCAGCACTTTGAGAGGCCAAGGCAGGTGGATCACTTAAGACCAGGAGTTCCAGACTAGCCTGGCTAACATGGTGAAATCCTGTCTCTACTAAAAATACAAAAATTAGCTGGGTGCGGTGGTGCATGCCTGTAGTCCCAGCTATTCGGGAGTCTGAGGCAGGAGAATCGCTTGAACCTGGGAGATGGAGGTTGCAGAAAGCCGAGATCACACCACTGCACGCCAGCCTGGGTGACAGACCAAGACTCAGTCTCAGAAAAAAAAAAATAATAATAATAATAAAAGAGGGTATCTCTCTAAAAGAAAAGGTGCAAACCCAAACATTTAGTGCCCCTAGGCAGATGGTATGAGTGTGGCAGGTAGAGGAGGCACTTGGACCATCGGATGGCACATATGCTTTGAAGAGGGAGCACCTCCCTTGGCTCTGTCGCCATTTGGAATAACTGGTCTATCATCACCAGGTCTTTGATTTTTTTTTTTTTAAGAGAATCTATAAATCTGAACTTTAATGTGAAATTCCCTGGTTATTAATGGCTAGAAACATAATTTAAATACTCACAGGCTAGCTTGTTATGGAAGCAGATTAATGGTTGTGGCTAGTTCATCTTTGTTAGTATCTTTATCATTATTTAGATTGTGTGGTTGGACATTGGACAGATGGGCTCTCACATGTAATCTAAACAGACTCCTTTCTGTTCTGAAGGCTTAAGTCACCTAGAAAATAAGTCCAAACTCCTTAACAGAGTATTCAAGGCCTTCTAGGATTAGGTCTCGCCAACCTGGCTACCCACTTTCCATCCTTATGTTGAGCCATTTGCTCCACTCTACCCTGCCTTTGAGCCTATCTTTGAACACATCATGCATGTTCATGCTGGGACCTCTGCTTTGCTTTTCCTCACTCCCATCGCCACTTTCACTGCCTAGGGAAATATGATATTCATTCTCTGTGGCCCAAATCAAATGACAAATAATCTTCCCAAATTCCCTTAAAAAAATTTGGTTTGGTATATTCTGTTATTATGATCTTTATAAGTTGCTACCATGTATTCATCTAGTCATCTCCCCAACCTCAAGTAATATATAAGACTTGGAGGCTAGGAACCCAACTTTATTGCTCTATTTTTCATATACACCTAGCTTTCAATAAATTTAAATCACCTTCTGCTTATCCATCCACCAATATGCACTGTGATTAACAAGGTAGTTTCTTCATTAACACCAAACTTTCCCTCTTTCCTTCCTATGACCAAGTTTTCAAAAAAAATTAAAATAACATTAAAATGTTATTAATGGCAAAAGGGAATTATTTTTTGAATCATCTATGATTTTTTGCTAAGAGAGAAAAAGTAAAACTTGAGTGATGAGTAATACTTATTAAACATTTGGAATAGCATTAAAATAAGTATTTTTACAGAGTTAAATATTTGCGTCTATACTTAGATATATAAATTACTATTCTTTGAACTTAATTTTGAACTGTGCTCTCCATAATTATAATAATCATAAGCTTATTTATATATAGGTGGGCTATATAGACATTAACCAGTTAATCCTTGATCACATCACCTAATAGGAAGACTTTCCTTGATACCCTGTTTTTAGAGTGCACATGTAAGTGTATGTTAATTATAGACCTCTGTTATTAATTTGCATTATATTACCCAAATGCTTACTTAACAGTTTACCAGCATCAAGAGTGTAGGTGGGCAAGAAACTTGTATCAGAATTCACTTCTGTTCAAGCCAGGAGGTGAGTGACATTTACAAATCCGTCAAATCCCTGGCCTCGAATCCAAGGACTATTCATTTTCCTTAAGTGTTTAAGTGGTTCTTTGAGAGGATGTGTTGACTTTATCAATTCAGGCCACATCATAATTAGCTAATTTAAAAAAAAAAAAAAAAGCCAGGGGTGGTATCTATATATGTTTGTACCAAATTGAGTTTTTTTATTATCCTGGTTCTCTGTAGGTGATATGGCTAATAATTAAGTTATCCCCATTAGGTTATGCTTTTGGAAGCTGCTGTTACCTGCTGCCTATTCCATTAAAAACTACCTTTATCACTAATTTTAACATGAAACAGATCCATTTGGAGAAAAATCCATTATGAATGAGACAGAGTTGGCTGTTGAATAACATTGGTGTAGGCTCAAGTCCGGATATAAATGTGATATAGATAGGAAGATATTGGACAAATGCAATTTATTTCATTATTCAGCAACAAGGTATTCCAAATGTCTCTGCTAATGAATACATGAAAATAGATTACATATAATGTGCACACTGTGAGTCGCATTTGCAGAATTATTTTTGCTACCTCTAGCACTATCTGAAACCAACACTGAATAGCAATAGTACTTGAGCTTCTAGTTGCAAAAAAAAGCAACTTTAAAAATTAAAAATCAAAAATTTAAAAAGAAAAAAAGTAAATATGTTATCTGGGGAATTTACCTTTATGGGAGAATTCTTGGGAAGATAGCAGTTTTCTCTCAATCCAATTGTGTTGTCTTCTGTTAAACCTCTGTTGTCCCTTAAAATCAGCCCACATGAAAAGAAGACAATGTTCTTCTTCAAAGCTCTGATGGATGACTTTAGAGACTGTTTCAGGAACACTCTGTCTTTTTGCTGAGATGTTGGTAGAATACAATAGATAACATTTACCGAGCTCACAGGGGGGTTGCTGCTTGCCCACAGCAGTTTGTAAGCTGTTGGTTGTGGCATTAAATTTAAAGTTCCACAAAGTGAAGCAAAAATGTATAATAATGCTATTCTTGTACCTGTTGCAGGGTTTTAGTTCGGGCATTATGGGGGTATTGAGTTGTTTAAATATCAATACTTTCATGTTCTCATATAATTGTCTTAGAATAATCAATGTTTTGTGCTGATAAAATACTTTTAATCTAGGATTCTCGCAGATTCCCTATCCCCCACATATATTTGAGTGATAAACTTGTTGAAAGTTCAACATGTCAAGGATGACTTGCTCTAGCAAGCTGTAGTCTTCCCAGGCCCCCACCTTTCCTGGTTAGAGGATTGTCCTGATGAGACCAAAAGATCAGATTTAATACAGCGCAGCAGACTTAGAACACAGGAAAATAGTCTTTTGTCGCCCTCAGTTTACCCCTATCCCTAGTCACCTCTCTCGTAAGTGAAGGTAAAAGCAACTAGATGAGAGTGTGGATCATTCTCACCAAATTGCTATCACTGGCAGTGAAAAATGGCTCCAAAAGATGATCTTATTTGGTGGGCCAAATGTGAAGAGCATTATGTTAAGATAAAATCAGTAACAATTGCATCCTAAGATGCCATTTATTGCATTTTTTCTATAAGCCAAACACTGGGCTAAACACTGAACAAGCATGATCACTTTTAACTTTCAACAACTCTGGGGATAACCCAGAATGGGGATAACCATTCTACAGAGGAGGGGAACTGAGGATCAAAGAGGTTAAAATTTTTGCACAAATTCACAGAGAATTGTGAACTGGGATTTGAATTTAGGTGTCTCGTCCCAGAGCTTCTCAACCACGTCTCCACAGCCGTGCTGTATACCAATTGTAAGCATGCATATTTCTCAGTCTTTGGATTCATTATTCATTATTCATTATTCATTATTTTGGATATAAAATTCACAGACTAATAAAAAGAAGTATGTAGTGAGAAGTGTGCTCAAGCCAAGCAGCCCATGAAAGGCCGTACAATAGAGGGCAAAGTGAAAGCCACATGCAGGACTGTGGAATACTGTGGGGATGTTTCATACAATACTGAACGCCATGTTTGGTGGAAGACATTGCGTGAAAATAAATATGTAGGCCATCGCTACCCGTGTGTGCGCTTGCTGTCATGGAGCAAACTTCCAGTGACCACCAAGAATGAACCACAGTGAACTAGAAGATGTGTCCTCTGATAAACAATGTTTGTGATGTAGCCA